>NC_056746.1:1542377363-1542592363 GCF_019279795.1 Protopterus annectens | reverse complement strand
CCATGTGGATGCTTGACATCCTCGAAAAGTACAGATGTCATTCTTCTGAGAAATATTTAGGTTACACCCTCCCCAAGGCACAAGTGCAAACTCATACACTTACATGCTGCTCTTTCAGCAGTTCCTTAAGGATTTTCCTTGCATTTAAATTATTCACTAAAGAGCTTTGTCACTGGCTCCTAAAAATAATTAGAAGTGAATAATATCTGCAGTATTACTGCACATCCCGAGGGCAGGAATAAAATCTTTTCATCACTTGAACCTGTGAATTTTAATTATTTTACGATTAAATAAAAAACAGCTGATGATCTGAGAAGTAAGTTAATTTTACCAGTAGTTCAGGGGCACAGTAGTGGCACATCCAGTCTGGTTTGGCATTTGTACAGCTTTACATAAGCTGAAAGGAACCATTGCTTTTCTCAGCCTAAAACATAAAAGGGGACCTTCTCTGTTCTTCTGTTTTTTTTTCCTGAAACCTGCATTTGTGCCTTAGGATGTATCAATCTTTCAGGGGCAGCCAGGGGCAAGAGAAATGCTTGTCATAATGTATCTGTGTACCTAGGGATGGGGACTTCTTTGATAACACAAAGAGAGCTGAAATTCAGGAGTCTAGAAATCAAACAGAATACATCAAATGCAGAGAAGAACATTTGTGCCTGTGTGCCTATGTGTACATGTTTTATACATACATATACAGGGGTGAAGTTCATTTTAATGATTGTTGTTTCACTGAAGTGTGAATTGCCATTTATGTTTATCAATTCATGTTTCATCGAATGTGCCAAGTTACTGTTGGTGAGAGATCACGGAGCACTGAAGAATATGAAATGAAGATATGGCTAACTTGACTTTCCAAAGCAAGTCATTAGAAAAAATACATATGTTATTTATTGTACTTTGAATCAGGTTTAAAGTCTATACAGGTACAATTCTGTTAAGTTAAGTGCTATACAAACACATCACCAACAGTTTTTTCTAAAAGTCTCATCTGAAGGCCTTGCCAGGACTTCCATTCAGTAACCATTTGAAATGTTGAGACCCACTTCAGCAAGTCCCAAAGTACAAATTGAAGATAAGGATGGTAATTTCTCAGAATATTCCTTTTTCTCTATAGAAACATGATCTCAGAGTGAATATATAAAAGTTTGGGAGTATGAGGGACTTGAACTCTAGATCAGGGTTGCAGGGGTGCTTCCCCCTGCAAAAAACAAGTTGAAAGGTGAAGAGTGATGATCAATATTTGCACTTGTCCTGCATTTTCTGTCTTTGTTTTGGTGTGTTAACACTCAGCATTATGAGCGCTGACTTTTCAGTAGGAAACCCTTCTATTAAGCTCCATAAAACCAAATATTTGCCTGATCTTCCTTCACACTAAATCCACAACAGGTTCTGACTAGGCTGTCCATCTTCAAAAAATGTCAGACAAAGCCTTTTCTCTGATCAACAATGAATCTCCAATTTAGGAGCCAGTTTCCGGATTTGTCCTTATCAGGCAGCACCCTTTCATACATCACTAAATTAGTTATTAATTTCTTATTAACTGACTAAAAATTATTTTCTTAAATTAAGTACTTTGATAGTTTAAAAAAAAACAGCCACTTTATGCACTTTTAAATGCACATTATCCACTTTTCAAACATTTGGTGAAATATAAGTTGTACAACGTGGAAAACATACAAAAACTGTATTGTACCCAAAGTAGTTGCATAAACTCATTCCAGTAATAAGTTTTACATTTCAAGTTAAAATTAAACACATGAAGGACATCTTACCACTGTAACAGCTACAAACAAATGAAATCTGAGGGTTATGATGCAATGCTAGAAGTCTAAATCTCAAAATGCACTCACTCGAAGCACTCCTTAAAATGGAGAACATCGACATTTGTGCTGTAACAAAGACCTGGTTCAGGGCAGCAGAAAGCAACCCTGCATGCCAGGCTATAACTCATTCCAAACATTTCGGCCCCAGAACTTGGACTGAAGCTCCAAAGGCGGTGGTGTTTCCATATTCATAAAGGATGTGCACATCTCCAGACTGGTAGCCCAACATAAAGCATCAGAGATACTTCAAGTGCAGCTAACATTGGGTAAGATAGTGATTCACGTCGTAGCCTGCTATAATTCCCCAACCATGTCCGAAGACTCACACTCCATGTTCCTAAGCACCCTGGAGAATATTAGGGTCCAAACTAACACTCTCATACTGGGCAACTTCAACTACTTCTCCATTAACTGGGAAAACTACTCATGTACCAATACACTTGCCCAAGGTTTCCTGGAATTCATTAATTCCAATGCCCTGGACCAGCTCGTTCTTACCCCCATTAGAGGTAGCAACATCCTTGACCTGGTCATTACTAACATGGGCGACCATTGCTCTACACCATTAGTCAACTCCTCCCTGGTTAGATCCGACCACAAACTAATCACCTTGGAAATCCACATCCCTCCCACCCGCCCCGCAAAGGTAATCACCATGAAAAACTTCTCCAAAGCTAACTTTGGGCCCCTAAAAACAGAGGTGGCTAACTTTGTGGCACCCATGCAAATGAAAAATATTTGCATGACCACTTAATCATATACCAATGCAATGTACAAACACGTACACAAATGCATGGCTCTCGCCATACCCAGTAGAATCAAGATGCTCTCCTCCAAAAAAAGGAAGCTAATCTGGTGGTCCCCTGCCATAAACAAACTCTACAACAGAAGGAGGAAACTGATGCATAATAAGGTGAAGTCCCAAGACTGGAAAAACTCCCTTATCAGCCTCAACAAAAAGTTGAGATCCCTCATCAAATCCTCTAAAGCTAGCTATGAAAACAGAATTGCAGTAGATAGTAAAGGCAACCACAAGGCCTTCCATAGTTATGTAAAGAATCTCCACGGCAATACCCAGATTTGCACTGTGTTACTACACAATGGTACATCCTATACCAAAACAACATATATTGCCAATATACTGGCCGACAGATTCAGTACTAACTTTACCCCTCTCTCCCCCACCAAAGGACCAATCACAATACCAGTAGATTGCTAGGCACCCAGTATTACTGCTGCACAGGTTAAAACAGCACTGTCCAAGGCCAAGAATACAGCTTCTATGGGACCTGACAATATCCCTGGCTGTGTTCTACATGAACTACAGAGTGAACTGGCACCTCACCTGTGTGTCCTGTTCAATCACAGCCTCACCTCAGGCTTTGTCCCTACTGAATGGCACACTGCTAC
The DNA here is from genome assembly GCF_019279795.1 of Protopterus annectens. Lineage (NCBI taxonomy): Eukaryota > Metazoa > Chordata > Ceratodontiformes > Protopteridae > Protopterus > Protopterus annectens. The sequence goes on along the minus strand of NC_056746.1, from coordinate 1,542,589,130 downwards.
AGTCATCCCTCTCCATAAAGGAGGAGTGACTACAGACCCTGGGAACTATTGCCCCATTAGCCTGATGAGTCTGATATGCAAAGCTATGGAACACATCATCATGGATCTAATAAACAAGGATATAGGGAATCTCCAAACTCTGGATTCTCCACAGTTTGGTTTTGTGAAGTGTAGATCATGCCTGCTCAACCTGGTTGACTTCTTTGAGTCAGTCACCAGAGCTTTGGATGAAGGCAAGGTGGTTCATACAGCCTACCTTGATCTCACCAAGGCCTTTGATACCATTCTCCACTCAGGAATCATAGAAAAACTCACTCAGCTAGGCATCAACCCCTATGCCACTAGGTGGGTTGCAAACTGGCTCACAGATAGAACCCACAGTGTGAAAGTAGCTGACTCCAAGTCAGACTGCTGACCAGTCACAAGTGGAGTCCTCTCCTGTTTGGTATCTACTTCTCTGAAGTCCAGGCCAACATGAAGGGACTCTGGCTGACAAAGTTCACAGACGATTGCAAGTTGGGAGCTATTATTAACTCCCCAAGTGAAGTTGACATCCTACAGAAAGGCCTCACTGAGACCGACTGGTGTCAGAACCATGGCCTTAAGCTCAATGCCAAAAAATGTGTTGTTATTCCCTTTGGGAAAAATCCTGGTTCTCAAGAATTACCACATCGATGGTAGTCACTGAACACAGAAGGCGTTATAAGAGATCTGGGACCACAGGTTGACAGCAATCTCTCTTTTGACCACCATATTGTCACTGTGGTCATAAAGTCCTTCTATGTGGCACATCTCATTACTAAGGGTTTTGCATCCAGGAAGAAAGAGGTCAGTGTCTCCCTCTACTCTTCCCTCATTAGGCCAGTCATTGAGCATAATGCCCCATTTGGCATGTACCTCACTAGACACCTGCAACAACTGGAGAGGCCACAAAAGTACCTCACAAAGAGGATCCTAGGCCTTAAACACTTGTCCTATATGGACAGACTCAAAAAACTCCAACTATTCTCTGTCTCATATCGCTTGACTTACAAAGCCATGTCTGACCCAGCTCTGTTTTTTTTTTTTAAAACTTTATTTTTTATTTTTATAATAAAAATAAAACCATGCATACTATGATGGTACAAGCAATAAGAGTTACGGCAATACAACACACATAATGGTTTACAGCAATATAAGTACATGAGAGGGACAAAAAGACATGTTTATAATGATCTTAAAAAGAAATACAATCTCTTGCAGTATACATGGTACACAAACTAACAACTTAACCCAAACTAAACACTATTTACAAAGCTACCAGTGTTGGACAGGGAGGGAGGCAGCAGTGAAGCTATTTATACGGTTAGGTAGTAGCAGCCCTACTTGGCTTGTAGTAGGATAGATAGACCCTTCAGAACAAGGGATATGGTATGTAGAGAGAGTAGGAAGGTAAGAAAAAGGAGAAAGAAAAAAGGGGAAAGGGCACAAGAGAGGTTTGTAGGTTAACCATATCTTAGTCACATAAGATTACTTCGAACAGGCTTTTCCAAAGTTTACTGAAGTAGGCTCTTTTCTTGGGTCCGTTTATTATGAACTTCTGTGCTGAGATATATTTGGTGGCCATAGTCTTAAATCCCCGCCAACATAATTTGGTGCGATCCAGCCAATTATGGGTAATATAGAGTTTTATAAGGAAACACAGCGTTATTAGGATATGAAGATGAAGCTGACCCAGCTCTGTTAGAAATGCTACATCTAATGGAATCCCAATCCCTCTGCATTACACGCTGCAGAGAACTCAACCTCATTACCATAATCAACAGAACAATCTGGAAGGACAGATTCATAACCCAGAGACTGCCCATGCTATGGAATAGACTTCCCATACATGTCAAACAGAGCACCTCACTGGCCCTCTTCAAGAGAAATCTTGATGAGTGGATGGGAAATAGAAAATTCACCCCGCAGATCACTCCAGTGGGTCTACTCTACAGAGGCACTAGGAACTAAGGTCGGGTGGCACAATGCCAGGGTAATCGTATAGGCTAGGCTTGTAAAGGCTCCGGGGCCATTAGCCTAGTACACACCCATGAACCTATGAACATTGAATGTGAATATACAGGTATACTTGAATAACACCAACATTCTTTGTAAATCAACTAATTGTTGTAGTTGACCCTTTCCTTTCCTCTTATATCTGCACCTCACCTTGGCTGACTTGAGCCTGTCTACTTACTTAATTAATTTTTTTTTATTAGTATTTGTTTACTGGGATTGTTTGTCTGCACATAAGTTGCGCCTTTTTAGCAAAGGCACTGAGTGAGACAAAGAGAAAGAGAGAGACAGAGAAACACTCCAATCATAATACATTTACAAAATGTTCAAAAAGCAGATAAGAAAACTTACAATGACCTTTAACTTTATTTCCACAATGTTCCCAAAAGAATGAATGAAAATAGAACACAGTAAAACAGAAGCAACGTTTTACAAAGGACAGTAGTACATATCACAAGATAAAATGTCTGCGCTTTATGAATACAATCTAATAAATGAGTACAAAAGTGGTTCAAAACAAAGAAAAGAAAAGATAAAATAATTTCTGAGAGTGTGCTTTTAAAAGTAATGTTTCAGGAAAAGGTTAGTGGAAGTGATAGTTATCCAGCCCTGTGCACGTGGAACAAGGTGAAAAGACTAGTTTGAATGGAAACAGCTGGGGAAGCGGTAGAAGTAGCAGCACAGGAAGTGGTTTGATCATGCACAGGATGTGGTATATGTTGAGACAGATGATTAGTAGATAAGCTTTTGTGAGAGGACATTTGGGAGTAAGAACATATAGGATTACTATCATGAAAGGGTGTGATGTGAAAGGTGATGAAACATGAGGGGAGATAAAAATATTAGTAAAGTGAAGGTTATTAAAAGGGTAAGGAGTAATGCAAAAGTCATGAATGACCTATGGGTAATGGGTACAGACAATGCATTTGTACATTCCTGAGACAAGAAGTCTTACTGTCTCCACCTCAGGAGGTCACTCTAAGTTTCTAACATAATCTTTATGAGGAGCACCTTGGTAACTCCTACACAGATCTTCTTTCTTCCACCCCCTCCCCCCATAGTTACTTTCCATTTCCACTTCTCACTTCATTCGCAGCACGTAATAAGTCCCTGTTATATCTAGCCCTTTTGTATCATTTCTCTCACATCATCTGTACCCATATTCTCCATAGGCCAGCCATGACTCTTGCATTACTTCTTACCATTTTAGAAATATTCACTCTGTAGAGTCTAGGTAGATGGTACGCTTTTCTATCTGTGGCTTCCATACTGGTGTACATTATTCCAGGTGCAATCTTAACAGTGACATTTACACTGAGGGAGGGTATAGATGACTTATTTATGCATTAACTGAATAAATGATCAGGTTGTAAGCCTCATATCAGCTAAAAGCAGGTAGAGAAAGACCGTAAAAGAATATACTGATAAGTGAATCACAAAAAATTCAGGCCCTATACTTCTATAGTAGAACAAGACAAGTAGAATCAGTAAAAAAATGACTCAAGAAACTTGCATTTTGAATATACCAGCTCTAAATACTGTTAACAAGGTGACCATTGTCTTACATGCAGTGAACATCATGGTATGTATCACAGAATCAATTAATTTAACTGTATGCTGTGAGAACTCATCAAATATAATTGCACAATAAAGCAAATAGCTGTCAGAGCGATTGTGATGTGACCAAAAGCTTCACTGTTTGGAGAAACACTGTGCACAATATCTTAACACAAAATATGATTTGTAGAGTGGAAGTGAATCAAGAGGAAATGGGATGGAGAGAAATTAGAAGATGACGCATGTTGACCAAACCAATGGACCAACTAAGATGGAGAACATGACTTCAATAGGCATATTTAAGTCACCAAGAGGAGATGGTGAAAGAAATTGGGAAAAAGGCGTATGGATAGCCTGATGATCCATGCAGTAAACCTATGATCTGTCACGAAAGAAAAGTTGTGAAATGGTAGAGATGAAGATTGGAGTTTGTTATTCCAGACATCAATACAAAGTATGAGAATGCTGAAGGATGCATAGATGTCCTGCAGTTGGGGGAGTCACCTCACCTGACAAGTTGCACCATTCCAAACAATTTTGTCCAATTATGTGAAAACTTTACTGGAAATCATTAAAGTGAACAGGAATGGCAGTACTTTGTGCACTCCTTCAAGCTGGCTTGTAAGCCTATAAGAAGAGTTGGAAATCTAAAAAAAAATCAGAGTAGATGGTGGTAGTTCATAAAATGATATGTTATGGATAAAGATAGAAAGAATCATAATGGACCTCCCATGCTTGTGAAGTCCACTAGCTTTCATAAGGGAGAAAAAAATGATGTTCCCGGTACAGTAAAGAAATGAATGTAAGAAATGTCAGAGACTGCTGCGGAGAACAGAAAGCAGTAAGAAATAATCTGATATAACCATGTGGTTATGAATTGTCTGGATTTCAGCAAAGCTTCTGATTCAGTCTCACACCTCACATTCCTGTAGAAAAGAAAAAGATAGGCAGGAGAAGCAAACTATTGAGAAGGTATATGGCTGGATAGATAACAAGGAATGGGGGCAATAACTAAAGAGGGTAAGAAAGAGACTAGTGGAGTTCCACAGAGATCTCTCCTAGATACAGTCATCTCAAAGCTTGTTTTCTGATGTAATGAAGGGCACAAAAAACTGAATCCATCTCTTTGTAATGACACTAGTACTACTGTCTCTTTGTAATGACACTAGTACTACCGTCTCTTTGTAATGACATTATTACTACTGTCTCTTTGTAATGACACTAGTACTAGGAGGAGGCAATAAAGGAAAGAGCAAGCCTGAAGGGGGACTTAAACAAACTGGAGAGATGCTTTAAAAGGTGAAGTCATCACGTCAGCAAATCCAAGTATATGCTACTGCATCAGAGATATGATAATCACAGGGCAGAATGTGCAAGTGGAGGAGACAGGCTAAAGAATACAGAGTAGGAAAAGCATCTGGGATTTATTTTGGAATGCTACAACATCAGAGAAAATGGAAGGGTGCCGCAAAGGCATAGTCAGACCAGGGATATTTACCTATTCATAGGTTCATAGGTTGATACTAGGCTATCTGCCCTAGGGCATTTATAAGCCTAGCCAGAGTGTGTTTGGCTTTCGCCACCCTTTTAGATTAGTTGACTGTGCCTCTGTATAGTAGGTCACAGAAGTAGCCCTTTTAAGGTTAGTTTACTGTATCTCTGTCAAGCAGGGACACAGAAGAGATCCCAGGGGTAAACTTACGATCTCCCATCCACTCGTCAAGATTTCTCTTGAAGAGGGTCAGTGAGGGACTCTGCCTAACATGGATTGGGATTTTGTTCCAGAGTGAGGGGAGCCTCTGGGATATGAATCTGTCCCACCAGCATGTCCTATTTATTTCTGTGCTGAGGTTCAAATCCCTGGAACGTGTAGCTCTAAGGGATTTGGATTTCCTGAGATGAAGCATGTCCATTAATTCTGGGTTGGACATGGCTTTATACATCAGACACAGATCGCCTCTGAGTAGGCGGTATGCAACTGAGTAGAGCTGGAGTTTCTTTAGCCGAACTGCATAGGGCATCTGTTTGAGCCCCTTGATCCTCTTGGTGAGATACTTTTGGGGTCTTTCCAGTTGCTGAATGTGTCGGGTAAGGTACATCCCAAATGGGGCATTGTGCTCAATTATGGGCCTGATAAGAGATGAGTAGAGGGGCACAATGACCTCTTTTGATCTAGATGTGAACCCTTTCATGATAAGGTGGGCTATATAGAAGGTGTTTCTAACCACTTTGGCAACGTGATTGTCAAAGGAGAGATGCTATCTGCTTGGGTCCCTAATTACTTCTTCCGTACTTAATGGATTACCACCTATGTGGTAATTTGTGGGCACTTTGTTTTTCCCAAAGGGGATGACTATGCAGTTTTTGGCATTTAGCTTTAGGCCATGGCTCTGGCACCAGTTATCCGTCTCTGTGAGACCCTTTTGGAGGATGCTTGTGTCAGCCGGAGAGTCGATTACAGCACCAAGTATTAGATGAAATCAGTTGAGAGGAAGGTGATAATGCCCAATTCTTGGGCACAGATTAGACAGAAGATAACGTACTGTATGCAGGTATGCAGTCCTACTAAGGAAAAGGAGCTTACAGTGCTGGAAAGACACACAGCAAGTAGGCTAGGATGGCAGGGTGACTGCAGGATATGATTTATGAGGAGATGCTAAGGGAGCTTAAGTATATTTTTCAAGAAAAAGAAAAGTGCAGATAAGGAAGAAGTAAATGAAGCAATGGGACAATTTAACAAGATTGTCCTTTCAGGGGAGGACAGCATGGATGGGAAGAAGAACTATTATCAGATAAATAGAGCACATTTTAAACTTCATAGGAGGAAACATTTCTCACAGGCAGTGCATGACAGGAAAAATCAATTATCAAAATAGGGGAATAGAAGGTAAAACAGATGACACCCTTTACATGCCGAGCATTTCACTGATTAACACAACCTTGTCCATTTCCAGAGAGGGGTGATTTGTCATAGAGGTAGGTATCATGTGATATGTCCTTTATGAACAAACCACTCCCTCAGTGTGGAAATGTAATGGGTGTATCCTGGAACCATCATGCACTTCTGAAAATGCATAGTCTTTCAGATAACTCCTCTCCAACTTTGATCCTACTAAGCCTCTGATATTCACCAGGAACATATTATCGGGACATGCACCATACAAAATTTCTACCCTCAGCCAAGACAAGCAACAGGCAAAAGGCAGTTCCCTTTTATTTCTATTCCTTCCAGTCTGGTTTATCCAGCAACCTGGCCAGTAATAATATTCAAACGGATGGGGTCTTAGTTAAGGCACCACCCATCTAGACCACTGAGTCATTGCAGCTTGAGATCTGCAATGTTGCTGACAATCCAGGATGGATGGATGGATGGAAGGCAGGTGCCTTTATCCTAACCTACATGAAACACATAGGAGCATTACAAAACCTAAGTCCCCTTCTGCCATCATATGTAATACGAAGTATTATTCACAATATGGCTAAGTAAAAGCTGTTCTACCAAAGAAATAGGATCTTTGTAGGTCTGACTATGTATCATTATCCATTGTTTTAAATTCAAACTTATTTATCCAAAGGATAATAATTACCAAGGGAAATCAGTACTAGTATGTGAGGCTCAAAAGCATGGTAGATACCTCTGTGCCTACTGAATATCCCTCATATACAGGGGAAGTATGTAAGTAACCATCATATACTTGTGTGGCTCATTTTTGGAGATTCATATTGCAAATAAAAGGGCTAATAATTAACATGGGACTGCAGGTCTAGTATTCTTAAGATTCTCACAGATCTACAGCCTAATAATCGCTTATGAAGCTATGAAAAGAATCCTGTCAGGCTCAATCTAAGGATTTGCAAGTTACCAGATATCACTGATACAGCAGTTATGTTGACTCATGGAGTAATCATACTATTTTTGTCCTTACTTTTATGATGATCACAGATGTTTGGATTTAATTTAAAACTTTGATTTCAGATTTTACACCAAAAATGTGGACAACCATTTGCTAAACAAAAAACTAAACACTCTCAAATTGAATAAAATTTAGCAGGAACAACAGCAAAACTTCTTTACCCTTGAAACTCATATTTACTGAAAGTGCATCTAGTAAGCCATTAAACTACAGGAAACATATTTGGATTCCTAGTCAAACAGCATATACCAAAACAGCTATGTAAAGGGTGTAAGGATTCAAAGACAATGTGTAACACATTTCCTAACACTCTACAGTAAACAACTGGATGTAGGTATGTCTTTTTATGGACAGGCCAGAAGCACTGCCTCGTAAAGTGACTTGGAGGTACAGAGCAGACAAATAATGACTATGGGAATCAAACTCTGCACTGACTTAATTAATCTGTGCAAAGTGCCACTCAGCTGGCTTTCACTGTAATCCACTACAGTGAATTTCACATCCAGGTGCCAGCAAAAACAAGCTAACTTAAAATGTATTCAGAATTACATTTGGTCAGATTATTCTCAACTAAATCAAAACACTGTCAGTAGTCAACAAGACAGGCAAATATCACATCCAAAGAATATCGATCATATGATGATGTTCCTGTTTGCTGCAATTGATTCTGTGTTTTATGCCATCACAACTTAGGAATCAAATACACTCACACACACACATACTCACACACACATATACACACACGTACAGGATAATCAATTACAGCCCCTTGTATAACTGTGTACACCTTGGATGTTTGCTTCCCATCAAAGTAAATGAACAAATAAACAACTAGTCAGAAATGTGTTTCAGCTTATTGCTGTGAAAACCATAAAGTACACCCTAATGTATTCTTCTTGCTCACCCAACATTTTAGCTGAATAAATAAAAACAAACACTCAAAATCAGGAACAGATTTTAAATAGTTTCTTCATATATGTAGAAAGTTGCTTGTTTAACTGCTTTTGTATTAGAAAACATTTTCTTTTTTTTTTAAACAAGTTTATTGTTTTAACATACAAGAGAAATATCATAACAATTTTATACAAGTAATTAAAATAGATATGATTATAACATTCAACAACACAACCAAAGTATTTACAAAGACATCCACTACAATCAGATCAATTAATTAAACTAAAATACCATGCTATTGAAGTTAAGATTTTTTAACAAGTTTTGTAAATTATCCCATACAATATAATAAGATGTTTTTCTAGTAGTTCTTGACTTTATTGTGTTCAATTCCATATGGCACACTATATTCATAACATTTTTAAATTCATTGAACGAAGGAGGTGTATCTGAAATCCAATTTCTAGTTATTATTTTTCTAGCCACTGCTAGAATAGACCATAACAAGGGAAGCTTAACCTTTTTAACACTTTGAGGTACAGGTGTGTTGAATAATATAAGAGATTTAGAAATAATGAAATTATCTGTAAAAAGAGCCTGCAAAAATTCATTAATTGACTTCCAATATTCTTTCAGTTTTATACAGTCATAAAACATATGAGCCCAGTCAGCATTAATTTCTATATTACATCTTTTACATAGATTATCTTTATTATTTATTTTATTCATCATCAAAGGTGCATAAAAGAATCTATGTAAAAATTTCCATGTAAAAAGTCTCCAGACAATGGAAGACATAGTTTTATAGGCAGATTCCAATATATACTGTTTATCTTGTTGATTTGGTGAGTCACCATTAATGGAAGTGCAATAATTCCAGTAGGTATCTACACTGTAAAAAGTTTCTTGTCTGATAATTTTATGTATGTATGAAAGCTTACCTTTATCAGAAACTTTATGTTGTAAATTTAATATCAAGTAATCAATCAGTGTTGGGATAGATTCTTTAACTGTTATAGACATTAGATCTATTTTATCAATGAGATGTTGTCTAAAGGTCTGAACCTCTAACCAGCAAGTTTCTCTTAGATCAAATTCTTGTTTTAAGAAATCTAGATTTTTAACTTTATTATCAGATATCAACTGATACCAGTACTTTAGATCATTATCTGTAGCTAAATGAGTTCCTTCAGAAGTGGATGACAAAAGCATACCCCGAGTATACATTATAGGGAATATAATAAAATTCCATTCCCTATATTTAGGATGCATGAATATAAAGTTACAATAGCTAATAATAATGTTTAATGGGTAACTAACTATATGTTTAGGTGTAATAGGTGAAGTACAAAATTCCTTTAGTAACCATAACATGGAGTTATTTACAATCATATTTTTATGTGTTAAGGAGATTTTCATGAAGTGAATACTAATTAGCTCCCAGTAATCTTTCCATTTTGCAACATATGACTGATCTATTAATAAAGTAATAACTTTTACAATAGAAGATATAGTATATAAATTAAAGTCTGGAAAAGAAATACCCCCTTGAGACCAGCTATTAGTATGTTTCTTTAATGCAATCCTAGGTCTATTAGGTGCCCATAGGAAATTTAACATTAGTGTATTCAATTTCTTGATAATTATTTTTGTAGGTGGGAGTATTATTGATTGTATTAAGTATAATATCTTGGGGAATATTATCATTTTAATAATTGTAAGTCTCTCTTCCATAGTAAAAACATATTATTCCAGGTATTGAAAAGATTTTGGATATTAAGAAGACAGGTATTATAATTATTATGTATAATAGATTTAATATCTTTAGATAATATTATACCTAAATAAGTTATCTGACCTGAATTGGGTACATATTTAGTAAAATCACTAATGAGAACATTTTTTGTGTATATATAGGTATATTTTAGTTTTTTCTTCATTGAATATTAAACCAGAAATACTTTTAAAATTCATCATTTTATCAAATAGAGACTGCATAGAAGAATTAGATCCTGCTGATGTAATTAGAACATCATCTGCAAAAAGTTGAATTTTAGATGTTGTATTTTCATCTATTTCAAAACCCTCTATATCAGTACTATTTCTGATCAAATTAGCCCAAGGCTCCATTATTAAAGTGAATAATAGTGGAGAGAGTGGACACCCTTGTTTTGTACCTTTAAAAATGGGTATTTTTTGTGAGACATATGTTCCTACCTTAATATAAGCCAATGTTCCTTTGTATAGATGCTCAATTAGATTTACAAATGCATCTGAGAAGTTTATGCACTTCAGTAAGGTAAACAGGTAGTCCCAACTTACTGAATCAAATGCTGAACTTATATCAAGACTAATAAGTGTTAAATCTTTCTTTTTCTTATTTGCAAAATCAATTAATGTTAGAGTTCTCCTTATATTATCAAAAGTATTTCTATTTACAATGAAGCCTGTCTGATCTATATCTATAATGCCAGGGATGATTGTCTTCAATCTATCAGCAAAAATACTCATAAACATTTTATAATCAACATTAAGTAATGAGATGGGTCAATATGAAGTACATCTAGTTGGATCTTTATTAGGTTTAAAAATTGGTGAAATAAATGTATATTGCCAAGATGGGGGAGTTATTAGCTCATTTTGGGCCAAAATAAAAACCTTATGTATTAATGAGTATGTACTTTTAGAAAGGATTTTGTATATCTCTGGTATAATACCATCATTACCTGGTGCTTTCTTTGATTTAAGCTTGTTTATTTGTGTAACAACCTCTGTATATGAAATACTTTTATCCAATAGTTTAAACTGTTGTTTATTAAGCTTTTTATTCATGTTTGTGGTTATAAATTCCTTTATTTTATCTTTAGGTTCCATGTTAATGTTATTATGATTAATTTTGTGAAAGTGATTTCTAAATTCATCTAGTATTTCTGGTATACTAGAAACATTCTTCTTTTTCCTTAGAGAAAAGATTTCTTTGATATGATTTTGTTTATTCAACCTTTTTGTTTTATTTTTAAGTCTATGTAAGTATTTGGGGCTTATTGAGTAAGACAAAAACTTGTATTTCTCTAGAGTTATTTTAACTTTATGAGTTAAAATTTCTTTGTATTTCTCATTTAGTTTGTTTATTTCTTCAATGACTTTCTTATCCATAATATTTTCTTTATTATTATGTTTATAAGAGTCTAATTTACTTTGAATATCTAAAATTCCTTATCCCAAGATTTCCTTTTATTATTATACCATCTGATACTTTGTCCATATAGATATGATTTTAAGGCATCCCAAACATAGACAATGGAGACTTCAGGAGTATTATTTATGTCTAGAAAATGTTGTACTTCTGAAAGTATATTTTCTTTATAGTCTTTTAGTTGAGTTAAGTATGCTGGTATCCTTTTGATCTGAACATCGTGAGTATTTTTTATCATGAACTCAAAAACAATTGAATTATGATCAGATATAGGACATGAAATGATTTTAGAATTAATTAATTCTGTTACCATCTGGTTAGAAATAAAGACTCTATTTTTGAATAAGTTTTGTATCTGTTAGAAAAAAAGGTGTATGGTAATGATTTTGAGTCTATCTGATTATTAATATCATTTAAATGATAAGAATTAGCAAAATCCTTTAAATGTTTTGCATTAGATGTAATTTTCCTTTTTCCTATAGTGGTAGTGTCACTTTCATGTAGTATACAATTAAAGTCACCAGCTAAAATAATATCTCCTATAGAGAATGATATGATCTTATCAAGATGGTATTTCACTGTATTAATACCAATTCCAGGTATCCAATATACATTAATTAATGTATAAGTCTTCCCATTAATTTGTAATGTAACCATACAAAACATTCCTTTATCATCTTGATAAGACTTAATAGTTTTAGGAATGGGCATACTTTTATTCCATAAAATAGCCACTCCTCTTTTTTTCTGAGTGTGCTCTGAACTAACCAATACTGTATATTTGTTTGTGGCTAGTTTATCAATATCTTTTTTCAAGAGATATGTTTCTTGAAGGAAGACTAAGTTGGCCTTATGTAAATTAATGTATCTTATTAGGCTTGCCCTTTTACACGGATTATTCAGTCCATTAATGTTTAAAGAAATTCCTTTTAGAGATGTCATTTGGCATTTTTAAAACATAAAAAACTTATGATCAAAATAACAATTAACAAAATAAGTAATGTTATACCTCCTCCTTTAGGTGTACCTTTAAATCTCGCTGTGTTTATTGAATCTCTTATGGGATTTTGTATAAGATTCAATTTTGTTTGTAGTGACAATGAGTTTACAAAATGTATTGTGGATGTCAGAACTATATACATACAACAGTGAACAAGAGAAAATAATGTAATGATTAAACCTTGCACCCAGCCTGGAGTTAAAAACTCCAACTTAGAGTAGTACATACTACTCAAGTTAACCCCCTACCCTAAGCAGCAGTACCTCAGCTACCACCTTATCAATTTAATACTAGTTATATTTAACTTAAGTTAACAACTTTTAATTAGATTATCTGGTAAGACAAAACTACACATTTGATAAAACAGCATCATATAAACTAAGAGGAACTTTGTTTAAAAACTATTCATACTACTATGTACATCTATTTAATATAATACATTTATATTCAAATAGCATTCAAATAAACCTGATATTAGGAACCAAGAAGAGAGAGAGAAATAAAAGACGTGAGAGAGGGAGAGAGAGTGAAAGAGAAAAAAAAAAAAAAAAGGGAGGGCATATTTACATATTAATTTATTCAAAGTTTGTAAAAATAAGTTCTAATGTTCATTTAAATCAATAGCTTTGGCTAATATGGTTCAGACATTACATATATTAAGATGTATCTATTTTCTGTTATGTAAATGCAGTTAACAGCTTCCAAAAGACCTTAAATTACTTGTATCAGAGCATTTTTCTCATATTTATTATTGTCAGTAGAATAAAATAATATATTTATAGAAATTGTTATAAATCATACTGCATAGTTATGTAAATTCTCAGAAACACTTGCATTATTGTGAAGAAAGCCATCTGTATTTTGTATATCTAAACTGCTGCTTTAAAATATATCACATGACAACTTCTTCCAGAATAGAGTCATAAAGTTATTTATGCTTGTCAATCAGATAAATCAAATGAATTATAGCAATGTATATGTTTAAATCATAAGTTTTCAACATACATTAATATGCTGCAGTCAAGTAAACTTTCAAAAACACTTGTATAAATGTTTCACTTTCTATGCCTTCTAAAATATCACATTTGCTTACTATGAGAAACTGCATCATTTAAAATCATTATAACTTACATATTTTATAAATTATAACATAAATAATTAAGTAATTATATAAAATAACTCACATTTAAATGTTAAAGAGTTCATTTTCCATCGCATAGTCGCATTTGCAGCAGTTCTACTTCCTGGTAGAGTGTTCTTCATGAATCTGCGATGTGTCAGTGTGAATTCTGGGGTCAAAGTTCAAATTGACTGCTTTCAGCTTCTCTGCGTGAATTCTGAGTGTTGAAGCTTTTAAAACAACTCGAGGACACTGTTCACGAGGTAACCCACATCCCAAATTGTCTCCGTTAACATTTTGGTGGGAATTTTGTTAAAAACAAGTGACTGACATTCATTTAGCAGTATAAATGCAGCTAAACATAACAAAACCTTCGCAAAGTATTTTACAAGTTATTACAGCCTCTATAAAAGTGAAACTAAGCCCAAAGTTATTAATATGTAATAGAACTCAATATTTTTGCCCCAATTCAATTTTTATACAAATCTTATTATTTACTGTGCCTGTATGATCAAAAGCATTTCAATATATTAATATGAAAGAGAATAAAGAGAAAGAACAGAGAAAAGAAAAAAAAGAGTAGAAAATAAAAGAGAGCAAAAGCATAGATAAAAAAATGTAAAAGGAAGCTATAAAAAGTATTTACAATGGAATATTACTTGCTGCTTATATTAATAAAGATGGAAACGAAACATATTATTTACTATTATTTAGTTCTAATTATTATTAATTAAAGCATGACAGATTATTTGTAAACAAGCATAAGCAATATAATCAAGGAAGTATAATTAGCAATAGCATTTAAACAACATCTAAACTTTTTTACAAGGAATAAATAAGTTATTATTCCATTTATCATATTTTCATTACACTTCTCTCCCTGCCCTCCCCCACCCCTTACCCACTACATAATCTAAATAGAATGTCATTGTTTAAAATAAAGAAAAGAAGAACAGGAAAAAAAATGTATCAAGTTACTAACCTTACTTCTCTTTGTCAGAAAGAGAAACATATTGAATGATAGCTTGTTATTAGTTCCTCAGATATTTTGACTGATTATGAAACAAAACAGTTCTTTGCACACAGAAAATAACTTTGATTAAATTTTTTTCAGAATATCTGTGGCTTTCTGAAAATATAGTAACTATATTGAAGAAGATTAATAATGAAAAAAAATAAAGAGAGAAAAAAAAAGAAAAAAACATAGAACAAGTCATTTGTTTTTTAGTCTCTTTTTCTTCTCTGAAGTCTTCCACGAAGTTTCAGTTGCCAGTCTCTTTAATGAAGGACTAGCCCATTCCATTTCCTCTATTTTATCCAAAATCTTATTTTTTTTGATAAACAGTAATGCAGAGTCTAAGTCATCAAAAATTTTAGGACCATCAGGAAGGAAGATTTTTAGCTTGGCAGGAAACAGAAGGTAGGTTTTAAACTGTGCTTTTTTAAGCTCCCTTATTAATGGCAGAAAAACTTTTCTTTTAGCTATTACCAAGGAAGAATAGTCATTGTCAAAACGCACAGTTGTCTCATTAATTTTAACAGGAGCTTTAGCCCAAGCAGATTTAAGAACCATCTCTTTATCAAAAGATGATAGAAATCTAACTATAACTGATCTAGGATACTTTTTGTTAGAGTTAGTATTAGCTATAGATCTATGGGCTTTTTCGATACCAAAAGAGAGTGCTTCTGGTAAGTCTAAAGTTTTAGGGAGCCATGTTGTTAAAAAAGAAGTAATATTGTTACCTTCAATATTTTCTGGCAGTCCAAAAATCCTAATGTTATTGCGTCTAGATCTATTTTCCAGGTCATCAAGCTTTGTTTGTAGATGTGTATTTTGTTTCAGCAAAAACTCAATGTTGAGTTCCTCTTCTTGGATTCTATTTTCCATGTCATTTACAGTCTCTTCTATGCCTGTAATCTGGATCTTCTGTTGTTGCAAGTCTATATGTAACAAGTCTATTTGTTTTGTAGTTTTTTCTATGAAGGTATCAATTTTAGTATCCAGTTTATCCATCTTAGCAGTAAGTTGCTGGATTGTAGATATCAGAGACTGAAGTTCTTTCTTGATGCTGGAGTCTTGAGAATTTGTCTTACTGGAACTCATTTCAAACAGAGAAACTGACAGGAAAATTTCCAAGGTGATTTCTGACAGGAATATTTTTTAAATTTCCTTTCTTTTTTAGATATAGTTCAAGAAATAGATAAAATAAACATATTTAGAAAGAAAATTACTTCATAAATTAATTTTTTAAGTAATTATTTCCTGTCAGTGCAGTGAAATTGGTGGAGCTGAAGAAATCTGCTGCTATCCTGTGTTCATCCTTGGCCACGCCCCCGAGAAAGACTTTTCTCAGAAAGCATTTTCTGAAGGATATAAATTCTGCATATCAAATGTTTATTATTTAGTGCTGTAACACTTTGCCAGAAAACCACAAACTTTATGAGGACAAGACTACAAGTATTCAAAATCAGAAGTAGTTGAGAACTATGCCCTCATTACACACACACACACACACACACACACACACACACACACACACACACACACACACACACACACACACACACACAAACACAAATTTGGCTATCAGTTACAGACAGTTGTATGACTGCATGTCTCAGATGTCTTCTTAACATCAAGTGAATGAAAAAAATATGTAAATAATGGTCCAGAAATGTTCATGTCTTGCTGCTGTCAGAACTATACAGTGCAATTCCCCTCTGCCGTCTCAACTTCTTAGCTCAATAATTGGAGGCAGAGATAGGAAATTGCAACATATTTTAAACATTTCTCTTATGTGCTTAGAATGTTGTTAGAATAACAAGGTTTGTGTTAGCAAACATTTTCTGACTGATATGAAGTCTGATACAAAATCTGAAATTAACATGTGTATTATCGTTTAGTGAATGCAATCCACAACAACATATTATATAGCCACAAATTTTATAAGGAACATTCTAAAATACCTCTCAACTTTTTTGCTCAAAAAATCTGAATAAAGCCAAAAATAATGGATGGGACAAAGGTCTAAACAGGGACAATTTTTCATTAATTCTTTATTTTATGTAGTTGCTGTCTGAGTAAACCTACTGGACAAACTGCCCCTTTTCAGGAGTGACATGGGATCACTGTCTGGTTAAGTGAGTTGATGAAAGTCACATAGTAGGCAAATAGAGGCAGAAGGGATCAACACCAGTATTTATGATTATAGGGAGGAATTTGTTTACAGTTAAAACACTTAACTCTCTGTGCTAAGTACAAGACATTTTTAATTCACTTAAAAGTTTAACAGAACAACAGATGCTGCATCACCACGCATTTCCTGAACATTAAGAACTATGAAAATCTAGTTATTGGCACTACTGGTTGACTGTAATCTTTACAGAGTTTCCAGAAAATCATACTTCTTATGGAAATGATGAGAACAACAAAAATATCAGGAAAAATGACATTGTCTGCAAAACTGAAGAATGATGAGAGGCAGACGATTCTAATTCACTTAAATATGAGTAGATCTACAGGTGCTACTTACACATCCATTTTCTGACCACTTCTGCCTATGGAACTAATGACTGGCATTATTCATTGCATATAATCCTAATTGAATTACTTGAAAATTTGAACTTTTTATGAAAACTATAACTCTCTAATGACTTACATTATCGACTAACTCTAATCCTCAATGGATTTACCAGAGAACCAGGCATTTTAAAAGTGTCAGTGAAAATAAGAGGAAAAATCAGAGATGCTCTTAAAAGCTGGCTAAAAGTGAGAGGAAGACAACCTTAATTCACTTAAAAAGTTAACAAAATAACAGGTGTTGCATACAAATGCATTTTCTGAGCAATTAGAGCAATGGGACTCTAATAAATGACATCACTGACTGCCTGTAATCCTCAGTGATTTAGGAAAAAAATCAAACATTTTACAAGAGACATTCTGCAAAACTGGAGACTGCCTGAGTTGATGCACTAGCATACATACAGACACAGGACAATGGCAATGCACACTTACTTACCATGTCCTTATATTTCACAAGATTTTCAATGCTGCACAGTATCATTTTATTCTAAAGAGATTGCCCTGGTGCAGGCTTGTCTGCTATTAGTCCATTTTCATTCAGATAAGCACCAGGAGGCCACTCTTTCTTATACTGGACCTTTATCCAAGCCAAAAAAGGAGAAGAAATGTCAGCACGTCAAAGCATAGCAGACCTATATATATTGAGAAGGCAGAATTAGAGTCACTTTTCTTCCATGATGCTGATGTTTATGGGGTAACTGCATCTAATACCAGGGTCCTAGGTGGCTTCCTAGGGAGTCTTATAATGCACCATCAATCATGTGTTATAAGCATATTAATAAATTAATAAAAGCATTCCACACTAGAATAGCTTGTCCCTGCATAAAGAGTGATGTTGGGACAGAAACTGTTGCCTGCCAGCCATGGAGATAAAATACTAAAATTATATACAGTTCTGAGATCATTTTTGTGCAACTCCCTCTGTTAGCTTGGAAAAAAAACAATACTGCTATCATATATAGCACTGCTGAATCTAGATATGTATTGTCTAGATAAATTAAGGCTGTGGTGAGCATTGCCATCTGCATCATACCTGGCCTGGAGAGACCCGAGAAAGATGGAACAGTAAAAGCTCCATGGATAAAAGTAACTATAGGTGATATCATGGAATTAATATGTTGATATAGGCCTATACATCTACACATGCAGTGTTTCTGCTGGATTCAGAATGATTCACTGGGCTATGAATTGTTAAAACTGAAAACAGCAGTGAAGCACAGTTATTGTTCACACTTAAAAGTAGCAAACAGAGACTACTGAAAACAGTAAAAGTCTACATGAAACACGGGTGTTTTTGCAAGGGTTGGGTCCATCTGATTAAACTTTTACCCAACTACCACATATATCCAAATATACTAACTACAAAGCTACACCGTGTCAGAAAAGAATGGGAAATCTGTTTTTCCTTTTGGTCTAAGTAAGGTAGCATGATCTTACAGCAGGTATGTTTACAGATCATGGTTAAGTGGCTGTCTTTAAAAATAAATAAATAAATAAATAAAAACAACTTCAAGCAGCAAATTATCATTAATTAAATACAATGCATTTCAGTTAGTTGCAACTGTTGATATCTTGAATATCCTAAGTAATCAACAGTTCATGCAGTTCAGGCCACATATTATATTACTCAACTGTACGGTACATAGGAAATCGTTATGGTTTCATTTCCGAGGTAAGACAACTACGGTGTTTACATCTCTGTGTCCATAGACTCATGAAGAATGAGACATTCTAACAAGTTTCATTCTAGGCTGAGCTCAGTGTATTCTTTTGCAACAACTGCTGCACAGAACAGCTTGAATTGCCATCAGTTGAAACTCCTTATTCGATAGGTTCTTATTTTGCTACCAGGCCTTGGTTGTCTGAATGTAAAATCAAGATGGAATTCTGACTAAGCTATCATAAATGAAATACTTTGAAAGAATATTGTTAATGCATTATTATTGGTGAAATATGTATTAAAAATCATATAAAAAAGCAATAAAAAGCATTATGGATTTCATCTCGCCAGGGACTTTTCAATCCAGAAGCCAGCATTACACTATAAACTGAGGTTCCCAGGTTTAAACTTTAATAAGCTATTACCTCAATATGAAGAGCTCATTTAATATGAAGGCTTTAAGCTATGCCTTTTGCATGACCTGTGTTGTTCCAAAAAGGTATTACTTTCTCAGGGTTTTGGGTTTCTAGCTACGAAACATGGCCATCTCAATAAGTTTTTGATCTCCCTTTAAACGTCCAAACAACTTTGTGTCTCCTGGATACATATGGCCTTCTGGTTTTAGACTGTAGAAAGAATAATGCATTTAATTTTCTTCATTTATAATCCTGTGTAAGAGGTTTTGTAAGAGAGTACCACAAAATTGAATGGTGATTAAACCTTTTCCTTTATCTTACATTACATTATTTTACTTTAATAGCTGAATTAGTATCATTTTTTTCTTTGATCACACACGCTGTGCAGATATTATTTTTAAGTGCTAAGCTCACTTTGAAAGAAAGGTCAGCAGAGGAGTGTTGTTAGCCATGTGGGAGCGTGCACTGTGTTCTCTCATCTGCTTGTCTCTATATGCTAGTTCAGCTATGTTTTAATGTTTTATGCATCCCTCAAGTGCATTCTTAAGCTGCTTTTTTATATCTCACAACCTGTCAAACTCCAAAGGCCACAACCTTATTATATCCAACAATAAAAAAGAGACATGCCTTTTTTCTGCTGACTTGTATGTCAGTGTGTATTTTGGGTTTTGTTGTTAGTCTCATAGCATTTCCTCCCCATTTTTTAAATAAACAAGATATTGAAATTTTGAGAAGAAATCAATTAACCTGTTCAAAGAAAAATATTTTTAACTATAATATCTGTTGTCAATTTGCAGTTTAAACTGCAGTGAACAAATATTGAGGTAACACAGCTGGAGTAGCCTGGATATAACACAAACACTGAGGTAAAACAGCTGGAGTAGCCTGGATATAACACAAACATTGAGGTAAAACAGCTGGAGTAGCCTGGATATAACACATACATTGAGGTAAAACAACTGGAGTAGCCCAGATATAACAAAAGCATTGAGGTAAAACAACTGGAGTAGCCTGGATATAACACATACATTGAGGTAAAACAACTGGAGTAGCCTGGATATAACACACACATTGAGGTAAAACAACTGGAGTAGCCTGGATATAACACAAATATTGAGGTAAAGCAACTAGAGTAGCCTGGATATACCACAAACACTGAGGTAAAACAGCTGGTGTAGCCTGGATATAACACAAACATTGAGGTAAAGCAACTGGAGTAGCTTGGATATAACACAAACATTGAGGTAAAACAACTGGAGTAGCCTGGATATAACACAAACATTGAGGTAAAACAACTGGAGTAGCCTGGATATAACACAAACATTGAGGTAAAACAGCTGGGGTAGCCTGGATATAACACAAACATTGAGGTAAAACAACTGGAGTAGCCTGGATGTGTGAGCAACTCATTTGCCAGCTGATTAGCAGTAAAGAGGGTGAAGCTAAAGATGTCTTATATTTTATTTCATATTATCATCTTTTCAGGACTTTGAAATACCTGAATGGAGTTCAGACATTGACCAAAAATGCTGTATTATATTTAGTAACAGATGGAAAGCCAAACATCTGAAAGCATATGATTGTTTCCCACCTGAAGTATGACTTACAGTGTATTTATAAATAAGGAGATCTTACTGTCCATCTTAGTTTTCTTCTGTCACTGACATACAAACTCCAGAGGGATCCATTAGCACAGGTGCCTAACAACCGTTGTGTGTTTTGATGCCTGTCTGTTTCTTTAAGATATGCTATACTGTCAGTTCAGATATTTCTCATTAAGTGTCATATAGCCTGTCAACATCAATGATTGTCCTGGTTCCCTTCAAAAATACACAATGACATCAAATTACATTTGACGACCTTTATTAATTACACAAATAACTTTATTACATTATTTCAAATATTAATTGCAACAGGAATGACCTTGTAACCACCACATGTAAATCCTTATAACATACATTAGGGTAGCGTACCCTGCTCACTCTGCCTGAATAAGCAGCATCCATACAGTCGCTTACTTATTCTTATCAATCGAGCAGCATCCTACAGCTCACTTTCATCTCGAAAGCATATTGCATCAACACCCAACACCAAGAGGGGGAACGGATGAGGACTAGCCTGCTCCTCCTCTTCTCTGGCCAATACCCACCTCCATAACATACCAAACAAATTAATCAAAAGAAAAAAGGGTAGGGAGGGCTGGTTGCAAATTCACTGCAAAGATTCCTCTTCCCAGTTACAGTCCTATAAAAACATAAGTCTCACCCTACATGTACCTCACTTCCTCTAAAGTCCCCTTAACAAATTAACCCATCCCTTCCCAAAGTCTGGTCAAACCTATCTTTTTTCTTTTATCTTAACCCCCTTCCCCAACAAATCTCCCACCCCCACCCTCATGCATCCCAAATCATCAGAAAGTAAACCAAAAGAGGCAAAGCCAAAGATGTATCATTCTCCAGCCAAATTGCCATGTAGTAGACAAAACCTACCACCCAATTATCCCACGTCCTAGGTCACAGTCTACCTATTCTCCTCCTCCTTAATGCCACTAAACCTACCAAAAGGTCCTTGCTATTCACTGCCTCTAATTCCACCAATCGCTGCACTCCTTTTGCATCAATGAATTCAAAGACATCAACATACTCCCCCTCCAAACCTTCTCCTTAACTGAGGAGGGAATGTTAGGGGTCAGAGAAACTGTCCTTACCCCTTGCCCCAAAGTCTCTGTAGCTAACAATTGTCTGGCTGTATGCCAAAATCTGACCCAACTTCATAAAACAATCTTACCCAATTCACAGATGACCCCCAAGCTCCCCACAGGCAACCCTATGCTATCCTCCCTACTGATTGCTTCACCCAGTCCCAGCTCATGACACCTCTGCATATCCCTCATAGACCCTCCAGCTTCACCTGACACCTGACAGACCTCTTTCCCATCTATCCCACAGTCATTCCCCACACAATCCAAACCTGCCCTACATAATGGGACTCCCAACAGGATATCATTACCTACCACTCAATCCAGAGCCACACCAGTCACTGGAGGATCCACTACAACCACATCTCTCAACTGCCATGCCTACTTCCCACAAGCCACCGACCTGATCTTCACCACATCATCTCTTTCAGCTGGACCTGCCCATATCATCTGCCATCCCAGACTTAGCATTAGGCACCTCCTGGAACAGATCTTCCACCTACACCCCATTGGCCTCTCACCTTTGCCATAAACTGTGCATATCTGTCATATGTAATGCACCACAAAAAAAGACACATTTAGATAGAAGGAAAAAAAAACGTCTCCATTCACTTCTCTCAGTGTCTGCCTGATCTGGCTAAATGAAACCCTGTTAGTTCCAAAAGGCATCCTAAAGTATACCTCTCAACCTCTGTGAGCCAAAATCTGAACAAAGCATAAATAATGGAGAACAAAGGCTGAAAGATGAGAACAATCCAAAATTATGTGTCCAGCTCTGGGCATTCTGCAGAACTGGACCTAATTAGCATCCAAAAGGGGATGCCAAGTACCTGACCTTTCACAAGCTGATTGACTACCTGCTCTGGCTTGAACAACTCCCCCAAGTAAAATACCCCTGCCACAACCTCTATCCTTATTCTATTTATTTATTTATTTGTTTATAATGTAATGCATACTTCTCAACCACCTAATGCAACAAATCTGGACAAAACCTAAAGCAATGGGAGGACAAAGGCCCAAAATTAAGTCTGATATATCTTGTATAAATTTATAAAGTTGCTACAACAGGATCTATATTATCATGCATCTTCTAAAAAGACAAAGTCTAAAATCCAAATGCATGGCATTTAATGACTTCATTCACAGCAATTAGCCAGAAAACCACAAATATTTTAGAGGAACAGACCACAAATATGAGGCAAAAAACCTAGAGATTCTGTGAAAATCTGGACAGTTGAACAGTATGATGTGACGTGGTAGCTCCTCCACTGACAGACCATCTGCACGTCCATGCTACATACATCTCAACCTCATAAACCAAGAAATCTGGACAAAGCCATAAACAATCGAGAGAGGAACAAACCCCCAAAATAGGGATGCCCTTCAAACACTGCTCAAAATGTGAACACTCTGTGAAAATCTGAACATAATAAGAGAATCCTCTTGTGAAATACAGATGGCAGGCTTCACTAAAGAAGGATGTAAATTTATCAGTATATATATATATATATATATATATATATATATATATATATATATATATATATATATATATATATATATATATATATATATATATATATATATATATATTCTATTTACAGAATTTCCACACTTATTCAAGCATTGCTAGAAACTGGGACTTATTTCACTGACTGGATCATAATTACACAGTAGCAGGGCATTATGGAAATGAAAGGAATCAGACATTGCACACTAAAGTAGAATAAATTAGTCATTAACAGATTCAGATTTCAATTTCTTATGTTTACTACTAGAGAAACTTGACAGCTGAGAGGCATGCTACTCTAACTCAGTTCCAACAGCTGTCCTTACTGATTATGTGCGATAGGCAACTATTAATCTACCCAGCTTGTAGTCCACGTTGAAGTCATTTACAGCTCCAGATGGCCGAAACTAACTGCAACAAAGCTGCGACAGCCTACCACCACCACTGACAAACACTTTGCCTGGGTTAGACCACCAGCAAACCACCACAGAGCTCCCCCACAACAAAGAGGGCACAAAATCCCACCACTGACACTGTGTTACAAACCACACAATGGACTACCATGGTTCCCAACTACAGGGCCTGCCTCACAAGTGAAGCAAAAGAATGGCAAAGAAAGCATGTAAGTCTATCACTAGTCCTAACAAGCAGCAATACTAATGGTTGACTATAATACCCTGTCTCTGCTTATTCCCTTCTCCTCTCTCTCTCTCTCTCTCTATATATATATATATATATATATATACACACACACACCAGACAATACTACCAGCATCCATATCACTACCAGAAATACTCCATACTTCACCCTGGGACCCTAACACCTTTCCTCAATGCAAAACGAAAGGGAGAAAAAAACTTTGGAAACACAACCAAACATTTGCCAAACTCTTAAACCAAGCCTTACTCATCTCTTTCAGGCACACAATTATTAACCTAAGGCCTACCTGACTACAACAGTACCTACAGCTCATCTCTGATGTAAGTCTGCATTATTGCAAACTCACACCAGGATGTGATTCATCTTCCCAGTTACAGTCCTGTAAAAAAAACTAAGCCCCACAATATATCTACCTCACTTATTTTAAAGTCACCTTTACAAATTAAGCCATCCTAAAGTCTGGTCAAATCTATCTCATTTCCTTAATCCAAAGCCCCTTCCGCAACAAATCTCTCACCCCCACCTCCATTTAACTCACTCTGACCCTTACCAAAGATGTCCCTGGACAAACTGTTTTGTTCCAAACCTCATGTACTCATGTATCAGCCAACACATGTAATGAAACACATGCAGTGTGTGTGTGTGTGTGTGTGTGTGTGTGTGTGTGTGTGTGTGTGTGTGTGTGTGTGTGTGTGTGTGCGTGCGTGTGTGTGTGTGTGTGTGTATCTGTGTGTAGATATGCATGTATGTATTTGTACTTCGATAATAAATAGGTATGTATGTATGTATGTATACGTAGATACTATCTACGTCAGGTTTGCTTTCTGGACTTTGTGTGAAAGCCTGTACCCATACAATTAGCACTGTACATGTTAGTGAATAATTTGTCTTTGGTCAGTTCACTGATGCAATATTCTATGCCTGTCAGTAGGAAACTGAAAATCCAGGCGGTAGAATGACCAGTAAACTATAGTGTGCCCATCCTGGGAGTCACCTTATAAAGTGATGGTGATTGGCAGCCTGGCACTATAGGATTCCCCGGTGCTTTCTTATTTTATTTCTTTACAGTTTTAATTATGTCCCCTGATGTAGGAGAACATAATCCATAAAATCACTCACTGTACCAAAGCGATGTGTGATAAAAAATATCTGCATTCTGCGTCACCATATTATCATTAGTAACAACTCTGGCAGAAGATGTGTGAAAATCAGTTGATATCAATGTCAGTTGTTGAACAAGAATCATGAAGATCAGTCATTTCCTAAACTCTGCTCTTCTAATTTTGCTCATTAGATCATATAATACCTTTTTCAGCCCGTGGACCCTCTTAAAGAAAAGAGAAGGGCTATGTTGGACTCAAGTATGTAATGATAATAATAATAATAATAATAATAATAATAATAATAATAATAGTATGTTTCTAGCATACTTTGCAGGAATCTGAGAAATAAAACAATAATCTTATAATTTTATTAAACTTTGGTCCCAATGGACCATTTTATTAAACTTTGAAACTTTGGTCCCAATGAGCCTGCTGAAAATCATTCCATAGGTTACTTTTTTAACTTTACATTGCTTTGTTTGCTGATTTGTACAATGTGTCTGACAATGAAGGCTCCATAGAACTAGAACTGTTTTTAAATCATGCTCATCTATATTAAATGTGGACTGTGCTTTTCTGTTCACATACTAAAGTAAATCCTCCACTACTTTCATTTGTATTATTTTGGATTATTGAATTTCACACCTAGTTGCAACTTTACTGACTTGCAGTCTTAGTAAGGCATTTCTCTGTTGCAGTGATGCCTGACACTAATGATACAATTAGAGGGTCTAATAACAATAGCATTTTTTTATGGGATGTCACACCACTCTTTCATTTTTTTCCCTGGCACCATCATTGAATACTGTGTTTCACGTGAATATACCTACACAACCACAACTTTACTACAGTGCCAAAGAGTGGAAAAAGGGAATTACCTGAACCAATAACATGCTATATGAAGTGTGCATCTCTGTGTCATCAAGAACCAAAACTAAACTAAGGAATTAACTGAGAATGTCACAGTTTGTAAGTCAAAACATCCAGAAAGTGAACCAGTCTTGCAAAGTTCTAACCCATTGATTTTTAAAATTAATTTCTAAGAGAGAAGGAACACAATGTTTCATCTATGACATGTCTATTTCTATAAGATAGTAATGTACAAATATTTGTGCCAAGCAATTGAATCACTTTATTTTTATTATTATTTTATTGATAACCTATTAGGTAGCTTTTGTTAGAAACATTGTGTATTAAAGAAATTGACTCATCATTGGAGTGTCTGTATTATTTTTATCCACCTGTCATCATTTATCAGAAGAGAACGATGCTATTATTTTTATGAACATCTTTCCTGTACAGGATTCTGCAGTGAGCTGACTTTATGTCCTTTGCAGTAATTTTATCCCATAGCGCTGCTTATGAAGGCATATAACTAAATTCCAGGTCTTTGCCTTTGTGTTGCACATTGACAGATTCAAATCTTGACTGCTACAGGAAAATAAACTGTTTTCAAACAGGATGCTGTGTCTTGTTTTATTTAATTATAAGTCCATTTTGCAATTAGTAATATCACATTAGGAATTAAAGTAGACAGAGTAAATGTTAAACACCTGAGTTAGTATTTTTCAAAACAGTGTCATCCACAGATATTTCACTTACCGTGTAAGTCTGCGTTTAGAAATCTTACTTGCTGTAGAATGAGCTAGTGAGACTTGATAAAGGAAACTAAAATTGTCTGATGCAGGATTTAGATTGCCAAGGTCTGTTTCAAAATATAAAATTAATCTATAACTATGGCTGTTTGTAAGTACCAGGAGTTTTGATTATTTGTTCAGTCTTTGAAAAGACATAATATGTAGAAATGCCTATGATTAGAGTTGAAACAAGAACTTATTTCACATTAAAATATTTGTTTAGCATTGCACAGTATATTTGGAACTTTGTAAACCTGACAAAAGATCTAAATCATCTCCATTCTCATATTTTATATTGGGTGACATCCTAATTAGTCAATACACTTCCTAATGGTTCAATTGCAAGGAATGATTGTAGCTTACAGGAGTATACTCGGTTATGAAAACAAACTTAATTACACTTTCCTACTCTAGCAGTTACTGAATGGATCATGCCTGGTTTACCTGCTTGGTTCTGTTGAGTAAGCTTGGTAGTACACAGTGTCAGGGGTATGCCTTGCTGGTTCCATACAATGGTAGAATGTTCTAAGAATGAAAGATTCCTGCATATTGTATGTGTGAAGTGTAAGGTCAATGAGGACCTTAAGGATTATATAGGAAGTACCATATTTGGGAGACTGGATCAGCAAAGGTGATACGAAAAGATTTTGCAGCATTATATTGTTTCTGTTCAATATGTGGGAAACGTATGCCTGGATGCTGACAGACAGGTGTGAGGACATTGGTTAAAAGTACCTGATTAAAAAAATGATAAAAATAAGCAACACAATATGGGAACTTTGAAAGGAAGAAAACAATATGACATCTTATGAGGATATGAGAATTATTAACATGATAAAGTATCCAAAAGTAAAAGGTTGAGAGAGGGTAGTAGATAATGTTAAAATTATTTTTCAAATAAGGTGCATTGATTTGTTCTTGTAGTTACGTTGTTAAGAGTAATTTGTTATAAATAAATATATAAATAAATACACACAGAAATTAGTCTCTTATTTTATGAGTAAATACCCCAGATAGGAGAAATTATGAATAAAAGTGCTACATTATATATCAGCATCACTTAAAGAAGAATGGGGTAATAGGGTATGATTTGGTTAGTTTTTTTTTATGATAAGAGGTGTAGAATTGCTGATGTATGTGAAGATCATTGCTTTAAATATTCTAAATCCTTTTGAGTACGTACCTCTCAATTGTCCAGATTTTTGCAGAATTTCCAGATTTTTTCCTCATATTTTGTTCTATTCCTCATAAAATTTGTGGTTTTCTGGCAAATCACTGAGCACTGAAGTCACTAAATAATGACAGACATTTGAGGTTCAGACTTCTGTCAGAAAATGCATGGTAGCATATAACCTTTCATAATAGCAACTTTCTAAGTTTATACGACCAATATTTTATTTTTGAGCCTTTGTCTTACATTATTCTTAGCTTTGTCCAGATTTCTTGTGCTAAGAGGTTGAGAGGTATGTTTCAGTATAGAATGTATGTTTCATATACTAGTTGTCATATATCATGATTAATAAAGGAGAGCCCTCCCCCATAAAAAGCAGAATATAGCATCCTTACCTAACACTGAACAATTGTTCTAAGTGTGCAGTTATCACTTAATAAGATAGAAAGACCATATTATTGTGCAGATTCCCTTTCATGCATATTCTAACACATATTCTATCCAATTAAAAATAAGAACTAAATAGAATTTACAGAAAACTCTAGGAAGCTTCACTCACTTGCCAGATCAGCAGGACAAAATCCTGAAATTGAAAATACCTTGACTTCATTAACCTTAGAATACTGAATTTGAGCCTAAATACAGTGTAACATAATGTATCTGTAATTATAGTATTTTTTTTCTTTGTAGTCTGAAAACATTGGGGGGGGGGATAGGGAATAAATATGCTGAGATATGGATCTGAGGGAAATGAGGGAGACTGATAAATAAATGTGAAAATGGAGTGAGGACGTGTTGCCGGACTGGCATAATGCAATAAAGTCCTACTTCAGTGAGAGAGTAGTAGCTTCCTTGAGTCATTTGCATACATGGAGAGGTGGAATGTCAGGTAACTGATAGTTTCAAAAAGGTTAATGGTAGATGTTGGGGAAAGTACTTTCTGTGGAAGGACAGTTTCTTAAGAGAGTCAGTGATATTATTAATACAACCTTTGTGACAGCTGGAGTATGTTTTGCTTGTTAAATTCATATTCATAGTCAAATACAACAGAATTTAAAGGCTTCTTATAAGGGACATGGCAGTAAATAAAAATGCTAATTATTTTAAATAACCAAGCTGTTACAGTTTCTATTTCTTATTTTGTTTGAGGTTTAGGTATGGTGATCTGTCCCGATTTTGTAACTTATAGTGCCATTTTAACAGATAGCTAGTTCTTTTGAAGAGGAGGCGAACAATGATTTGAAAAAAACAAAAATGATTGTTTAATTTCTAGATGTGGTGATTTGTAAATGTCTATTGAAAATCCAACAGGGATGATTTTGAAGGTGACACAGTATTAATTAGTTTGGAGTGCTTCACAGGCCCAACAGATAGGATGATTATACAATTATACAATGTCATGAAACAGTAAGATGAAAAGACAAAACTAAACATTTTGCAGAGATTCTAACAGACTTAGGTATATACTCACATACATAACACAGAAACCATGACAGTGAGTCATGCACAGTAGCAAAGACGGCAGAGCAGCTGCAGCAGTAGCTATAATCAATATAAGAGGTTTACAACAGCTATCGTACCCTGGGGACTTGACTGTGTAAAGCAGAACTCAACAATTCAGACAGGTAGATGAATAACTTAACAGTCGATGATCTAATACCAAACTCTTTGATGCTTTGCATAAAATGCATGAGATTGTTCACACTTTTAGAGCCAGTAATAGCAGAGCTGTGCAAGCTAGCAGATTTGTCCCTAGATTAAAGTGCAGTTAGCATAACTGTAACGACCTGATGAAACTAAAAGCAAACTATAAGTCTTGCATTTTGCTATTCACATAAGATTCTGGTATAGCCCCTACATGAAAAAGATGTGCACTTAGACAAAACTATTATTTTTTCAAGAAGTTCAGCATATGAGCATTGGAGAAGGCTAAATTTTTCTTCCTGTACAGGACATCTATTACAACAGCCAAAATGTTGAGGTCATTTTAGAATTAGCAGCATGGAACTTTAGTAATTAATGTAAAGAGCCAGAGTTCTAATCCAGTTTGAAGAATATTATTGACAATGGGAAAGTTTGTGTTCCCTGAGGGGACAGACATTTGAAATAAATTAAGTACATTAAGGCTTCCTACATAATCGATATAGGGGCTTTAAACCTCATAGAAAAGCACATTCTGATTTTCCTTTTTTTCATAGAAACAGACTGAAAAAGTGTTCACAGCACTTATGTCTGACACCGGGGAGCAATGCCCTTAAAAACGCTGTCTTCTATTCCCTAGAAACATTATCCTCCAGTTTAAATTTACCCCACCCTTACCCCCAGTTAAGTAGTAGTCTCAAGTAGTAAAGTAGTAAATCTCAAGTTACATAGGACTTGCTTTCACTTATATTTATGAGAAACCTGGATTGTTCACTCGATTTGTTATTCTAGTGCAGGAAGAAATATGTAAAGAAACTCTCCACGCTTATTCTTAGGCAACTGTAGTCATTTGACCTCTGATATAAGTGAGATAAGCAGGACAGTACCTCCACCACTAGTGCTGGGCAGTAAATGCTTCCATCAGCTGCCCACTGGTTCCTTGAGTACAGGGGATCCACTAAGTTTTACAACAGGCCAAGATTTTTTGAGGGTTTAGTTTGTGTAGTTTGATATCCATGGGGAATGGCCGTGTTCCACATAAAGCATACATTTGCCCATGCTTTCTTCAATTATGCCACAGGTATCATATCCCACTTTGACCCCATTTCAGTTCTTAGAGACCCTGTGCTGTCCATGTTTTCTCAATGCTTGTTTCCTGTAGAGGAAAGCGAGTATTTCACTCATAGCAATGAGAAGCATCAGGAATTGCTAATGAGAGCCACTTTGCATGATCAGTCATCAGCAGCTGACTGCAAACTGTTTCTGTGACTGAATGATGTTGATAGCAGAGCAGCTCGACTGATGCCATAATGTGCAGCCATTCCTCTGGTTTAAGTTTATCGATCATACAAAGCTTGAGAACACTACTGCCTCCATGTTCCAATTACTGATGCCATAAGGCACGGCAGTTCCCATGGTTATGTTTATCTATCATACAAAACATGAGAACACTGCTCTATCCATGTTCCAATCACTGATGCCATAAGGCACAGCCATTCCCCTCATCTAGGTTTATCGATCATACAAAACAACAGTGCTGCATCCACATTCAAATGACTAATGCCATAAGGCACAGCCGTTCCCCTGTTTTATGTTTATCTATCATACAAAACATGAGAACACTGCTGCATCCACGTTCCAATGACTGATGCAATAAGACACAGCCATTCCCCTGGTTTATGTTTATCTATCAAAGAAAACATGAGAACACTGCTCCATCCATGTTCCAATCACTGATGCCATAAGGCACAGCCGTCCCCCTGGTCTAAGTTTATCGATCATACAAAACAACAGTTATGCATCCACATTCCAGTGACTGATGCCATAATGCACAGCCGTTCCCCTGGTTTAAGTTTACAGATCATACAAAGCTTGAGAACACTGTTCCATCCATGTTCAATTCACTGATGCCATAAGGCACAGCAGTTCCCCTGTTTTAAGGTAATTTATCACACAAAGCATGAGAACACTGCTGCATCCATGTTCTAATCACTGATAGCATAAGGCACGGCATTTCCCATGGTTTAAGTTTATCTATCATACAAATCATGAGAACACTGCTCCATCCATGTTCCAATCACTGATACCATAATGCACAACCACTCCCCTGGTTTAAGCTTTTCTATCACACAAAGCGTAAGAACACTGCTGCATGCATGTTCCAATCACTGATACCATAAGGCACAGCCATTCCCCTGGTTTAAGTTTATCGATCACACAAAGCGTGAGAACACTGCTGCATCCATGTTCCAATCACTACAGCCATTACTCTGGTCTAAATTTATTTATCATACAAAGCGTGAGAACATTGCTGCATCCATGTTCCAATCACTGATGCCATAAGGCATAGCCATTCCCCTGGCTTAAGTTTATCGATCATACAAAACTTGAGAACACTGCTCCATCCATGTTCCAATCACTGATGGTATAAGGCACAGCAGTTCCCCTGGTTTAAGTTTATCTATCTTACAAAGCATGAGAAAACTGCTCCATCCTTGTTCCAATCACTGATGCCATAAGGCACAGCCATTCCCCTGGTTTAAGTTTGTCTATCATACAAAACATGAGAACACTGCTGCATCCATGTTCCAATCACTGATGCCATAAGGCACAGTCGTTTCTCTGGTTTAAGTTTGTCGATCATACAAAGCATGAGAACACTGCTGTATCCATGTTACAGTCATAGGTTCATAGGTGTGTACTAGGCCAATGGCCCCGGAGCCTTTACAAGCCTAGCCTGTAGAAGTGCCCTAGCATCATACCACCCAATGTTAGTTCCCAGTGCTTCTATCAAGTAGAACCACTGGAGTGATCCCGGGGTGAACTTTCTATTTCCCGTCCACTCATCACAATTTTTTTTGAAGACAGCCAGTGAGGTGCTCTGCTTGACATGTATGGGAAGTCTATTCCAGAGCATGGGCAGTCTCTGGGTTATGAACTTGTCCCTCCAGCATGTTTTATTGATTGTGGTAATGAGGATGAGGTCTCTGGAGTGTGTGGTGCAGATGGATTGGGATTTCTTTAGGTGTAACATTTCTAACAGGGCTGGGTCAGGCATGGCTTTGTAAGTCAAGCAGAGATCACCTCTTAATAGATGATATGAGACAGAGAAAAGCTGGAGTTTTTTGAGTCTGTCTGTGTAGGGCATGTGTTTAAGGCCTATGATCCTCTTCATGAGGTACTTTTGTGGCCTTTCCAGCTGTTGCAGGTGTTTAGTGAGGCACATTCCAAATGGGGCATTATACTTGATGATTGGTCTAATGAGGGAAGAGTAGAGAGAGATGTTGACCTCTTTCTTCCTGGATGCAAAGCTCTTGGTAATGAGATGTGCCACATAGGAGGACTTTCTGCCCACAGTGGCAATGTGGTGGTTGAAGGAGAGGTTGCTTCAACCTGTGTCCCCAGATCTCTTATAGCGCCTTCATTGTTCAGTGGGCTATCATCAATATGGTAATTAATGGGAACTGTTTTTTCCCAAAGGGAATGACGGCACTTTTTTTGGCATTAAGCTTAAGGCCATGGTTTCGACACCAGTCGTTGGTCTCAGTGAGGCCTTTCTGTAGGATGTCTACATCACTTGGGAAGTTAATAATGATTCCCAGCTTGCAATCGTTTGTGAACCTGGTCAGCCAGAGTCCCTCTATGTTGGCCTGGACTTCTGAGAAGTAGATGCCAAATAGGAGAGGATCCAGGACCGATCCATGTGGGACTCCACGCGTGACTGGTCGGCAGTCTGACTTGGAGTCTGCTACTTTCACACTGTGGGTTCTATCTGTGAGCCAGTTTGCAACCCACCTAGTGATGTAAGGGTTGATGCCTAGTTTAGTGAGTCTATCAATAATTCCTGAGTGGGGAATGGTATCAAGGGCTTTGGCCGGATCATGGTAGGCTGTATGAACTGCCTTGCCCTCATCCACAGCTCTGGAGACTGATTCAAAGAAGTCAACCAGGTTGAGCAGGCATGATCTACCCTTCACAAAACCAAATTGCGTGGGATTCAGGGTTGGAGATTCCCTATATCCTTGTTAATTAGATCCATGATGATGTGTTCTGTAGCCTTACATATCAGACTCATCAGGCTAATGGGGCTATAATTCCCAGGGTCTGTAGTCACTCCACCTTTATGGAGAGGAATGACTGTAGCAGTGCACCATTCTGTAGGGACAAAGCCTGAGGTGAGGCTGTGACTGAATAGGGAACACAGGTTTGGTGCCAGTTCACTTTGTAGTTCATGTAGAACACAGCCAGGGATATTGTCGGTTCCCATGGAAGCTGTATTCTTGGCCTTGAACAATGCAGCTAACCTGTGCTGCAGTAATGCTGGGTGCCTGGCATTCTTCCAGTATTGTAATTGGTCCTTTAGGGGGGGAGAGAGGGGTAAAAGTGGCACTGAATCTGTCGGCCAGTATGTTGGCAATATCTGTTGGCTCAGTATAGGAGGTACCATTGTGCAGTAACTCAGAGCAAATCTGGGTATTGCCGTGGAGATTCTTGATATATAACTGTAGAAGGCTTTGTGGTTGTTTTTAGTGTCTTCTGCAATTCTGCCTTTATCGCTAGCTTTAGAGGTTTTGCTGAGGGATCTCAACTTTTTGTTGGGGGTAATAAGGGAATTTTATCAGTCTTGGGACTTCAGCTTTTTCTGCAACAATTTCTTCCTTCTGTTGTAGGGTTTGTTAATGGTAGGGGACCACCAGACTGGCTTCATTTATTTGGAGGACAGCGTGTTAGTTCTGTTGGGTACAGCTAGTTACATGCATTTATGTACGTGTTTGTACAGTGCATTGGTGTATAATTCAGTAGTCATGCACCTATTTTCCATTCGCATGGGTGCCGTGAAGTTAGCCACCTCTGTTTTTGGGATCCCAAAATCAGCTTTGGAGAAGTTTTTCATGGTGGTTACCTTTGCTGGAAGTGTGGGTGAGATGTGAATGTCCATGGTAATTAGTTTGTGGTCGGATCTAACCATGGAGGAATTGACTGTTGATGCCATAAGGCATAGCCTTTCCCCTGGTTTAAGTTTATCTATCATACAAAGTGTGAGAACACTGCTCCATCCATGTTCCAGTCACTGCTCACTCTTTAGTATGTATCCTGTACTAGAACATCTATGCACTTCTAAGGATTACTCTAGGTAAATGACAATGTCCATACCCACAAAAGGACACGTCTTGTCCATGTTGGCTAAACCTTCCATTAGTGAGAACCCTTTCCTGAACCCACTTTACCAGAAATCATGGAGAACTAGCAAAATTGTACACCATCAAATGTTTGTAAAAAACTGCAGATAAAATAAGCATGAGGGGACTTTGTATACTGAACTGGAGGCACTTTGATGTTACGATATTCATTTTAAGCAAAAATCTAACTTTTGGACATTCTGCCAAAGCTACCAACTGAACAGGGATGAAGGTAAAAGGTCCCAAGAGAAACTTTTTATGCCCCCTGGGTAGACCATTCATCTATGTTTCATGGATTAAGCCACAGTAATTAAGCCAGTAATAAGGAACTAAGCTAATTTTAAATACTTACAAGATTGTATTCAATTCTAAAATGTCAGTGGCTACTAAAGTGCAGCACATCTGCTGCCATTGGTGCTATTTTATAGAAGACTACATCTGCAGATAATTGAAATATACTGTGAATGGATATTCCCTACTAGGGAGGTATAGAATTCATTTGAAAGCACATTAACCATGTTTATTCAAGGGAACACATTAATTAATATTTCAAGCTCATTTTTAGCAGATGCTGTTACTGTGAAATCATAATCATTTCCTTTGGAACACAGTGATGAGGAAGCTCAACATCAGGGAATTTAACCTTATCACAAGTAACATCATCCACTTTATACATGGCAGGGTGTACATCAGCTAAAGAAGTTAAGTGTTAGGGTTATAGTGCTAGTTTTAGCTCTTTTTTAATTTTTGATTCTCTGGAATGTTATATCAAGTTACTTTGTTCATCTCAAACAAATAACAGCTCATTATATTATGTCGTATAGACTAATAACAGGTTCTCCACTATGAAAAGTTTGAAGCCAGGAGTTATAACATGTTTTTAACAATGTCTTTCTCTTCGAAACTTTGGAATGATTTTGTTCTGTATGGTTTGAAATGAAAAACAGATGATCTCCATTTCATCCTTGATCTTAGTCTGAGTGAATGCAGTATCACTTTAGGACTAGCAGAATTATATGACCTAAAAGTACTCCTAACTATCCTGTTTGCCAAACTAGACTTTCTCCACTACTCTCTGCCAACTGTTATGTCTCAGACTGCCTCCAAAGTTTCAGCCATGGCCTTGCTTACACCCTGACAGTTAGTTCTTACAAAAGAGGAGCTCCTTTGTGTAGGATTCAGTTTCATGGATTGGGAATGAAGGAGATTAATAGAGCATGTACAACACTATCAATCCAGTCAAAAGGGAATTTTTTTTGCTAATGCTGTAGATGCACTCCAGATCCACATCCAGTGTCCAGTGATGTCACTGCAATACTTGTAGTGTGAACAGCTAGTGCATTCCCAAACTCATTTGCAAAGTAAGGCTAAACTATTTGGTCTCTACGTAAACTGTAGTCCCGTAGCTGTTAGTACCCGTCCCCCTCCCACAAATAGGTGATGCACAGTCTGTCCCCCCCCCCCCGGCTAACTTCTCAGGCACCAGGTCTGGTATTCTGTCCTGTGTCACAGTCAGGACTACGTACGTTTTCTCCACTGCTTCATGATGTTTATATGTGG
Source organism: Protopterus annectens (assembly GCF_019279795.1). NCBI lineage: Eukaryota > Metazoa > Chordata > Ceratodontiformes > Protopteridae > Protopterus > Protopterus annectens. Next base: position 1,542,552,592 of record NC_056746.1, on the reverse strand, counting down.
CATAAATCTTAGTCTCCATTTTGTATAAGATCCCAGCACTGCAGTGCACAGTGAATACAAACATTACCTACATAGTAAGAACCTGTTAGTTTTGTCTTTTCATGTGTAAGTTCATTGGCACATGAACTTGATGTGAGTATGAAAATGGTTCTCACAAGAATATTTTTATGTCTTATATGTCCTGCTTAGTAGACAAGCTAGGACATTGGAGAAGATGATGATGAAAACAACATAGGGGAGGGGGGGTGGTCACAGCATAAAAAGTAGTTTTCCATCATCCCGTAATGATTCTGATAGAAATAAGAGTGTTGTTTATGCATTTAGGTTAACACTAGTTGAAAGTTCTTAGTATTTGCTCATTTTTTTTTTACAAGTGGTTAAATCTTCCATAGCTAAGCAGTTATACTTTTATCGTAGCTGTCTTGTCTATAGATGTCTACACTGTCAGCATCTTAGAGGAATTATCTACCGTGCAGTTAAGTGAATGTGTTTTATTGTTTGCACTGTTTTAAAAGTGGATTTTGTGCTGTGCCTAGCTATTTAAATCAGTTTTGGTCGGATTCTGTCATTTTTTCCTATGGATTTAAAGCTATTGCTATTAAGTAGATTAATCAGTGTCACTGTATTTATTTGCTGATTTTTAGTCAGTTTTCAAGCTTAGAGGAAACAGCCAGTTTTAGCTAGTTTAGTCTGTCATCTGTTGTTTTGTCTCACTAAAGATTTTTTCTTTGTTACCGGTGCCTAATTTCCTTTGTGAATCAGCTGTGTAAATCATCTAGAGCTTGTAGTTGTTACACCTGGCAATAAGATTGGGGGTTATTGTTGCAGTTTTGGAAGATAAACACTACTGAGTAAAGCTTTATCTGATTTCATTTGTTCTTTCTTTTTCCCTGTTAATTTGTATTGTTTGAGCAGTCAGCCATTGTTGCCTTATTTGAAGACCACTGGAAGCTGAAGTCCCTGTACACAAATTGTGCAGCTTGGTTCCTTTCTGAATGAATTATTAACTGCTATAGCATTCCCTGCATTAAATCTACTGTTTTGCCCTCCATTTTAACAACATGCAACTTAGTTCCACTTACAGCAAAGATTTGGTCAAATGAGTGGGCACTTTGTGAGACAGCAGTGACTATTCTGTGGGAGAGAATAAGCTCCTGCTGTTTTTGGAAATCTAGTATTAATGGCTGTATTGCTGAGCTGAGCTTCACACAACACACTGTGCAAACATGTACTTGATAGACACACGCACTTCAATTGAAGTTTTACTCTTAGCAAGACTAGATAAAATCATACCCAGAAGCACTTTGCACTAAGGCAGTACCCTTGCTTCAGGACGAAGTTGAATTGCTTTAAGTGTTTTAACTTTAGTTAGGGCCCTACCAACATTTATTTATTATGCTGTAAATATTTTATTGTACTAACTTATATTTATTATACTACATTCATAAGACTGTATTCAAGCTAGTCAAATACTGCGCAAATAAGTCTTATATTCCATATTCTATAATCTTGGAATAAATGGAAGGTCACCTGGATTGTTTTCCCTCAATTGAGAGCCTCATAGCTCTTGGTCACTGCAGGCAATGTAGCAAATACATAATACTTACAGAAAATGAACTATTACTTAGCTTGTCACAAGCCATCTGTGAGAGATTCAAATATTAACAAAGATGAAGGAATCACTCTCACACATGGACACAGTCTGTGAGCACCACATACCTGCATATCGCTCCATATAAATACATAGAAAATTATCATATGCTGAGGCTGTAAAAAAGGCCAAAACCTCCAAGGTCAAACAAGACAAGGATTCAATAGAAATCAAAAGCCACAAGTCATGCTATCACATCCATAGCTGAGAGTCACTAGGAAGAAATTTGCCTCAAACCCAATACAAATAAACCCTCTACTAATAAAAATGTGCCACTGATTGGTGACTCCAAAGTCAGGCACACAGTCTTTATTCTTACAAGGATAGATGAAATTAGGGTTGACAGTAAGCTGTCTTGAGGTGCCAAAGTCTTTTGTTTTGCAAGGGCCCTCAAGCCCTTCAAGACAAACAAGTATGACTCTGACACAGGTGTGGTCCATGCATGTGTTAATGAACTGGCATGCAAAACCTTGAAGGAAATGCAGAAAGGCATTTCTATCCTATCCATGTATGTCATAATTGCAGGAAAGGCTCTGGTATTGAGTGAAATCCTTCCTTCTCCGAGAATGATGTCCCAGTACAATGAAGGGAAGTGATTCATTTAAATAATTGGATGAATGAATTGTGCTGGTTGAGGGGGATCCAATACGTGTCAGCTTGGGATGAGTCACTGGATAGTCCTGCTTGGGATGAGTCACTGGATAGTCCTGCTTGGGATGAGTCACTGGATAGTCCTGCTTTCTTTATCTGGGACAGCTTGTACCTGTCATTCCAGGGCTTCTGCATATTGACTAGCACCCTTGCTGTCCCCATAGTTCATTTTTAGGCAGAGTGCAGCTAATAGATCTCCCACCCTAAAAAAACAAAACAAGTCAAACACTGGACAATATTCATGTAACACCGTTGAAAGCTAAGAGTTTAAATAACAAATTGCCTGACCTAGAAATTGTCCCACTTCAGGAGTACATTCACATGTGTATAATTACTGAAACTTGGTTTAAATGTGGAGAAATACCCTCTTCATCAAGGTTTAGCACCTGCTGCACCTTTCACCTTGATAAGAACTGCTTTTGAGTACCCATATTTCTTTAAGGCCGCATTACCTCAAGGCAGATTCTCTGAGACCCACAAACCAAACTTATTGCGATACAAACAAAACTAAATAAAAACAACTATCAGATCCCAGCATACTGAAAGATTATCTGGATGCCTCCTGAATCCATGTTTGATTCTTAAATATACTAGACGAACGTCAAATACACTGGAACTGCATCATCCTGGGAGACCTTAACTGACATCCTAGGAGACTTGAACTGATAAAATGAGATACCTATACATAAAATGTAGGTTATACCCCAAAATTCTTGATTTCATAAAAATGAACTCCCTGGATCAAATACTCAAAGGACACATGAGAGGACTAAGTATTCTTGACCCGTCCCTATAATAGCATCTATATGCAGTGTACCAATGGTTTACTTTTCCTCACTTAAGTCTAAGCAAAACTGGTAACCATTTCCTTTAAAACTCCCAAACCATCAGATGTAAATATTACGGTATTCAGTGTATTCCAAGACTACAGATGTGCTAACTTCCTACAGTTCTACGATATCTCTCAATTCAGGTATAACAGTAACTCTCAAAATGTTGACAAGGCTAGTAGTTATGTGAATAAATTCTATGCTCACCTAGATAAATGTATTAACCTAACAGTCCCTACAAGAACTAAACAAAATGAGAAGTTTAAGGGCAAACCAGACTGGTGGTCCAGGTGCATAAATAAACAATACAATAAAAGAAAAAAATCTTATTAGAATGTACAGCAAAACTAAAGGCCTACAAATCAATGTCTACATCAAACTATTATTGAAGATACTGAAAAATACCATCAAGAAAACAAAGGCATTCAATAAACTATGACTAACATTGCAAGCTAAAAATAATTACACTCCCTTGTTAACTTGCATTAGGAAATTAAAAAAAAAATAGCACTTGAATCACACAAACTTATTAAAATGGCACTACTTGCTCAGACCCAGTATATATTGTTAATGCCAACAAATTCAGGGAAAATGCCACCTATAAGAGAACTATATAATACTCACATATTCCAAAGGATCTCTACCTCCTATCGACACAAAAGAACACTTGCTAAAGGTATTTTCGAAATAAAAATGGCATCCTCCATGGAACCTAACATTCCCAGCAGCCTATTTAAGAGGATGGAATACCTGACAACATTCCCAGCTGCCTGTTTAACAAAAGCAGAACACCTGATAACATTCCCAGCTGCCTGTTTAACAGAAGGAACACCTGATAACATTCCCAGGTACCTGCTTAACAGAATGGAATACCTGATAACATTCCCAGCTGCCTGTTTAACAGAACAGAACACCTAATAACATTCCCAGCTGAATGCTTAACAGAACAGAACATCTGATAACATTCCCAACAGCCTGTTTAACAGAACGGAGCACTTGATAATATTCCCAGCTGCCTATTTAACAGAACAAAGCACCTGATAACATTCCCAGCTGCCTGTTTAACAGAACAGAGCACCTGATAAAATTCCCAGCTGCCTGTTTAACAGAACGGAGCACCAGATAACATTCCCAGCTGTCTGTTTAATAGAACAGAGCACCTGATAACATTCCCAGCTACCTGTTTAACAGAATGGAACACCTGATAACATTCCCAGCAGCCTGTTTAACAGAACATGGCACCTGATAACATTCCCAGTTGCCTGTTTAACAGAATGGGACACCTGATGACCTTCACAGCTGCCTGTTTAACAGAATGGAACACCTGATAACATTCCCAGCTGCCTGTTTAACAGAACAGAGCACCTGATAACATTCCCAGCTGCCTGTTTAACAGAACGGAACACCTGATAACATTCCTAGCAGACTGTTTAACAGAATGGAGCACCTGATAAAATTCCCAGCAGCCTGTTTAAACAGAACAGAGCACCTGATAACATTCCCAGCTGACTGCTTAACAGAATAGAACACCTGATAACATTCCCAACTGCCTATTTAACAGAACAAAGCACCTGATAACATGCCCAGCTGCCTGTTAAACAGAATGGAACACCTGATAACATTCCCAGCTGCCTGTTTAATGGAACAGAACACCTGATAACATTCCCAGCTGCCTGTTTAACAGAACAGAACACATAATAACATTCCCAGCTGCCTGTTTAGTGGAACGGAACACCTGATAGCATTTCCAGCTGCCTGTTTAACAGAATGGAACACCTGATAACATTCCCAGCTGTCTGTTTAACAGCAAGAAACATGCACTTGTGGACCTGTTCCTATAGCTATTCAGTCAAGCATAGCTATGTATTTGTCCTCTAAGTGTGATGGACAGCAGCAGAGATGCTGCTTTACAAGGACAGTCCCAACATAAGCCCAGGAAGCTACAAACCCATTAGCATGACAATCCTCATTTGTTAGGCCATGGATTCATCCTAAGACCTCTGCTATTCAATATATAACTCTCTGATCTCCAGATCAAAAACATGGATCTTTTGTTAACCTCAATTGTAGATGATTGCAGCAGGGTGTCATCCTCAAGTCCTATTCTGGTGTGCAGTAGCTACAAGTTGAACTTATACATGTTTATAGTTAGTGCACAGAAAAAAATAAAAAGAAATAGGATAAAATTAAATGCTAAAAAGCACAATATTGTCACATATGGTAACCAGTTCCCAACCCAGCTTATGGCATATATCAATGCATATTTAACACCCTTTAGAACATGAGTAGCTAATACATATATAATACCCTTTGGAACATGAGTAGCTAATGCATATATAACACCCTTTGGAACATGAGTAGCTAATGCATATATATATATATAAAACACCCCTTGGAACATGAGTATCTAATGCATATATAACACCCTTTGGACCATGAGTATCTAATGCATATATAACACTCTTTGGATCATGAGTAAATAATGTTGTAGTCTTTGATCATCATATTGCAAAAATGGGTTAGGAAATCCTTTCTTCTGGCACAGCTGATGGCAAAGTGTATCTCCTCTCAATCCAGAGACTCTATATATTCTGCACTGATCAGGCCTACTGTAGAATGCAATGTTCCCTTTGTGATGTATATTACTAGACATATCTGGCAGTTGGAGAAGCCCCAAACCTTCATAACAAAAAAGATCACAGTCCTAAAAGACCTGAGCTACCAGGAGTGTCTGAAGGCTCTGTCCCTGTATTCAGTGTCCTGTAGACTCATAGGGACGATCTCTTCCTTACTTTTCTAGCCATTAAGGGTGCAGCCATCTGAGACCTCTTATATAATAACACATCAAGTAGTCTAGTGACAACTAGGGCCAGAGATCTGAATCTGCTTCAGCAAATAAATCACACAGGACAGACAAATTCATCAAGCAATGACTTCTGCTTGCCTTGAACAAATGTCTTCTGCCGATCCAGCAGTGGGACACAGTATCATGCTTTACCAAAGAGAAACACAATTGGATGGATATTCACACATTTACCCTTAGCATGATAGTCCAATTTCTTCCTGAAAAAGGAGGCAAAGTCTATGTGAGGGGGATTACTGGTAAAGCATAAATGGCCTGGTTGATTTGTATTTACTTATTCTATGACAAATGAAAAACTTAGAATTAGGTAGCACAAACTATCAACATAAAAATAATGATTCCCTGTTACAGGTACCACTTCATCAGTGACTTATTTTTACTGATGTAAAGCAGTCTACATCGACAGTACTGTATCAGTTGCAATCATCCCAGGGAGTAGCTTTATAGAAACAGTACTGCGTTTTGTATGCTGAAAGCTTTAAAATGATGCCCTTTTTCATTTCTACAGAACTACCCTTTAAGTCTCAATGTGTACTTGTAACACGGATGCACTTACTCTAACTGTGTCAGACTGTTAATTCTCTAAGTGACAGATAGCCTGTGCTGATTCTGTTAGCAGTTTTTATGCATGCTGTGCACAATTTTCTGGTCTGGGACACTGTTGTCTTTTGAGCATCTTGTTTGGGAGCTGAACAGATCAGGATTTGGCATGAATAATGTCCTGTAGGTACAGTTATTTTTTGATCCAACAGTGTGTCCTCACAAAGTTCATGTGCTTGCACACAGAAAACAAAACAAATCTGAGCTCTGGGGATACCAGCTGGATTACATAATTTAAGGACCGTTTGCTCCAAGCAAAGAATTGAATAGTGCGAGGACGTGGAGTAGGTTATATAACAACTAATGAGGCATCAGTCAAGCGTACAGCGGAGCAGAGGGTAATAACATGAAAATAATGATAGCCAGCAAATTGTTGCCTGACTTATGACTTTTTTCTGACAGGCTCATACATTTATAGTCATTTAAAGGATTGATATGAAGTAACAAGCAGAGCAGGAAGGCTTTTCCAGAGGTAATTCAGGGTTAGCACACTAAAGGAAATGGAGCTGAGCAGATTAGATTAAGCTGTCTTCATGTATGCAGACCCTTTACAGAACAGACAGCTGCAGTTTTAAACAGAATACTGAGGATTCCTTGTGTGGTCAGCACAAATTGTAACATGGGGAGGGGATACCTGACATGAGCATTTAGTGCTCTCTACCATAATAGTAGCACTGTTACAGCACAAGATCCAATATTTCACAAATGTGTTCTAAAATGTTCTGAAATCAGCATTAGCTGTCTCACAGCCAGCAGGGTATCATACAAAAGTTTAAGAATAGATTTGCTTAATTTTATTTGTTCATGAACCGAAGATAGGTAAGCATCATAAGTCAGATATCATTGCTAGGTATAAAATAGTGGTCGAAGTGTAAAAAATAAAGTATGGAACAAAGTGTTTCTGTTCTTCTTGCATGCAGAGTGAGCTATTCCACATTGAGCAACACTGCACATATATTGTGCACATTTATACTTAAATGTATTACTGTTTTTGTTTGTTTATGGGGAGGTGGGCAACATTCCCACTGCAGATTATCACCTCTTGTCTGCTGTATTGTTGCATATCTATTACGTATACTACCCATGAACTATGTGTCTGTTGGTATCAGGCAACCAGTACTAGAGGCCATTATTTGTTATTTATTAACTATGCTGCATTATTTTAGCATTATCTCAGTGATATTAGACTTGAAGGGAATGCATATTTATCTGTAATACAGCTCTGTGTTTATTTGCATGTACTGTAGCTTGCTTTACCTTTGGCCTATGTCTTAGAGAAGCAGATCCTATGATTGATCAAACGGCAATAGTGAAAATTAAACTTTGAATTCTAAAGCAAAACAGTGAATAGTGAAACCCACAGCTGCACTCTGGAAAAATTTTTCAGGGTAACAAGATTCTAAATAAAAATATAGCTCTGCATTGAGCCTTAATAAATGTATGAACTAATAAATAGGAAAAAACTTCACACTGTGTACTGAGCAGAAAATGGCAGTAAAAATTAACTTTGTAGTCCAACAAGTGTTCTCTTCACAAAATGTGTACCAAAGTCCAGAAAATGTGTACCAAAGTCCAGAGTATAAAACAATAATTATTTTAATAAAACACACAAAACATGAAGAGACAGAAAAATCTAAAAAGAAATCCAAGTACAAATGGTTAAGCACTTTTGTCCCTGAAATTTTTGTGGGACTTCTTCAGAAAAATAAAACCTTATAACACTGATAAACTTTAAATACACATGCAACCCTTCAGTTTAAGAGGTCATATGACTAACACCAATTAAAACAGCTACTAGTGCATTATGCAGTACCGTTGCTTGAAACCCTTTCATGTAACTTTTAAAGGGCTAAGATATGTTAAAAAAGCAACTAACATTATTAACATTTTCTGTGATACTAAATACAAAAATATCTAAAACAGTAGTGTGTAAAAGTAGAAAAAAATACTATATATTTGAATGTATGGTATTATATAGGAATTTTGCTTAAATCCTTTTTTTGTAACTTTTAAAGGGCTAACTCATGTCACAGAAAAAACAATTAACATTATTAGCAATTTCCTGTGGTACTAGTTAGAAAGTATTCTACAGCAGTGCTTGTAAAAATACAATATATTCAAATATACAGTAACTTTTAGAAACAATGTTTGTTTTAAAACAACCACATTTGGATAAAATGTAGATAAAATAGCAACATCAGAAGGGTTGTATGTGTATTTAAAGTCTGTCAGTGTTATAAGGTTTTATTTTTCTGAAGAGGTCCCACAAAAATTTCAGGGATAAGTGCTTAACCATTTTTACTTGGATTTCTTTTTGGATTTTTCTGCCTCTTCATGTTTTGTGTATTTTATTAAAATTATGGTGTTTGTCCTGTCCCCCCTCCCCTTTTTCCAGTAAGGAAAAGAATCATACCAAGGTTTAAAATATATAAGAATGGTCAGACTGTCATAAACCCATAAAATTATAATTCCTTAAAATCACCCACTTGGAAAACTTCCACTTAATTAAGTGTCTAAACTAAATCCAGATGTCCTATAACTCCTGAGCTTTAAGTTTTAGAATAGGCAAAATGGACACATTGTTATTAAGGCCTGGCAAGACTCTGGCCTTCAATTTAAATTATTTTTTTTTCCTGTTTACTGGTTTTGTTTCTACTTCACATCATTCACACTGTTTTTTTCTACAAATGTATGAACTAACTCTGAAATGATTGTACCTTGGTGAGGGGGAAATACTCAGTGGTATTCCAACCTCAGTCTCCTCCTATCTCAATCTAATAGTTGCTACAACACACAGTTAGTGTCCTTGGAAATTTAGTGAGGGTCCAGGGACACGGCTTCCTGCTGCAACCTCTTCTATGTTACTAACACATTGGACATTATATGTCACCTTATATTTATCAACATACTAGAAGAAGTTGGCCTGAGCATACATACACTGTCTTGGTACTGATTGTGACATCCCTCCTCTGGGTCAGTAATCAAGGAGCCTCAATCCTCACCACTGACTCCAGTGAGGGACATTCACTTGGAACAAAAATAGATATACACAGTATTTTCAGATACAGCTCTCTGTGCCAAGCACAAATCTCCTTAAAAGCACACAGGGAGCAGACTTCATCCTGGGGATAGGTTTCTTTCTATCTCCCCAGACCCCCAGTAAGAATCCCCACTCACACAGTCATAGAATTAAGTCCTCAGCCAAGTGTTCCAAACCAAGTCTTTCACCACCCTGTCTGTGAAACCAGTGATCTTTGTCCCTGATCCAAGTAGCTGACACACACACTCTTTGAGATTTGATTGTCCCACACACAAACACGCACCTGGGAAAGGCTGGCACAGATTTACTAGCTATGCCCCTCTACCCAGACTATAAGGTAGATACTGAGACCAGAACAGTCCAAAGCTAGCTTTTACAAGGGTACCCAATTATACTGAATAAAATTAATACTAATACAAATAGTAGAGTTTGACTAATGCAGCAAGGCTTTTATGAGTGTCCACAGTGTCTCCAAATAAATATAAGTACTTTCAAAGGTACATATTGTATATTTAATGAAATTTAGGTTTAGCATGAGACAATTCACTGTGAAAAAAAGTTTTCAATTTATTAATTGATTGACAGAATGTGTGTCCTATCAGATTTGGTTTGTGTAGTATTTAAACTTAGTGGCCTCAGTTTTTAACTGTTCTGATGAAGTCAATGTTACTAGATGAAAGCGCTAAACTTTTTTTGGATTATTCACTGTTTAAATAAAAAAGAGGTCTGAAGAACCAGTGTCTTCATTTTGGTGCTTTACTTTGGTGCTTACTTTCAAAGGTTAAAATATTATCTAAAAGACCAGCCACAATGAAAAGTTTAAATATATTTAATAATAAATAATAAAGGAACATGAAAGTGCTAAGCATCTATTTACAATAAACACCAGCGTTTCAATCACAGGAAATATTAAAAATAACACAGATGGAAAGATTCACACAGATACAGAAAAACAGTACTTAACTAATCTCATTGTATTTCCTGACTGATCTAAAGAATTAATGTCTCCTAGTTTAGTTACTACAGCAAGACAAGATGATGCAGCTGACTGGTCTTTCTTTGTCAGGTTTCACAAACAGACTGCCCTGAGACTTCTGTCTCATCTAGTATTAAAACATCATTTTGGTGCTGGATGACAGAATGACATCACACACTTCTGGTCATCTGACTTCTAGTTCGACTTGACAGCAAACACATCTGGTCACCTGAATTCTAGTTCCCGTGGTGGTGGTGCTGCGGTAGCGTTGTCGCCTCACAGTTAGACATTGCCCGTTCGATTCTCAGTTAGAGCGTCTTCTGTGTGGCGACATGCGTGAATGGGCATTCCTTCGTTGAAGGTTGTGCGTTAGGCCTGGCAAGCCAGCACGTAAAAAATCTACTGCCAATCATTAGCGGACCGGAGTTCCGCTGTGGCGACCCCTAACCGGGAAAAGCTGAAAGAAGAAAGAAACACTACCCCCCCTTTACTAGAACTGAGCCAGAATCTTGCACATATGTGTTACCATACACACACATAAAGCTTTGCTAATATGTGTTATAGCATCTGAAAGCTATAAAAACATTTCATAAACTTCCACCCTTCCAGGTTAGCAAATAGTTCACCCCTAAGGACAATACAGTAGGATTCCTAGTTCTGGTTTTAACAGATGTTTTGTCTCTGGTTGCAATCAGAACAGTAAGATGTTCATTGTGTTACCCTGCTGCAGTCATCACACTTGGGTTATCCTGCCATCAGGCGGTCCCGCAGTCGGACCGAATTCCAAAGTCTTGGTCCAGCGTCAGTTGCTGTCGCTTCTTCCCTGATGTCAGTGCGCCAGGGGTATATAAGAGGCATCTGACGACATTTTCTTCAGTCTTTCTTGCCGCGCGGTGCCCAAAGCAGAAGCAGTTTGCAAGTGCCGATCGGCCGACACCTGAGATTTTCGATTTGAATTTCAGTCCGAAGTCTTCAATAAAGCTAAGTACCCCGTTGGGGAACATTTTCTTGCCTCAGTCCGATGTCAGAAAAAATTAACAATTGCATTTCTTGTGGGAAGGAAATACCTCATAAGGACTTCCACTCCTATTGTATTCCTTGCCTAGGCCCAGACCACGACGTCACAGGTTGTCGGTTTTGCACTAGGTTTAATAAACAAACTATCAAACGCCGTTTTGACTTCGAACGTCATTACTTTGGTAGGAAATTTAATTATATCATGCCGTTGGAGCAGCCGACAACCGCCATTCATAAAAAATGCAAGGATAAGGCAGCCTAGGAATAAGCCAGACCCCGAGGCCTCAGCTGGGCCTGTCGCCAGTTCTCCGGTTTTCAGTGAGGAGCCTATGCAGCCCCTGATGACCACAGAACTGGAACCCCAGACAGCTGCGGATTCCCAAGCAGAGTCTACTAGGCCGATGCAGCCATCTACCGACACCAGAGCAGAACTAGACACCAGTGCAGTGGAAACACCTTCAGTTGCAGAAGGTGTCTTCAGACCGACTACACTCACCATTAAATCTTATGTTAAGCTTAAAACTCCTTTAGAACCTAAGAAAACTGTACATCAGTCTACAGTTCAAGGACCCATGTCTAAGAAACAGATGCTTAAGATGGCAGAAGATTTGATTACCCTTATCAGGGGTTCCCATCCCCCTCCTGATAAAAGACCAAGACAAGAGGAGGATTATGCATCCTCTGACCAAATTTCTCTCTCCCCAGATTATTCTGAGGAACAAGATTACACTTTTCCACCTTATGAAGACTCTGATGCTGAAGACTCTATTCCCTCAGCATCTCCCCCTGAAGACTACTCTTTTGGGGAAACTTTACATACCGTGAGGGAACATTTCCACTGGGAAGGCCAGGATTACTCAGATTCTAAGAAAAGGCTCTGAGAGTTCGTTTACTGCCCCAGCACAGACCTCTTGCTATCCCTCCTGTTTTAGATATTATGGATGATGTTTACTTGGAGTCTAGTTTAAATCCAGACTCTCTACCTCCTGCTCCAGCCAAAACAGACAGATACTACACAGTACCTGACTCACACAAATTCCTTTATAAAAGCCCTGTAGCTGACCCAGAAACAATTTCCCAGGTTCCTAAGGGAGCAAAAGCTTCTATGGCTAAAAATCCTGTGCCCTCTGAAAGGGATTCCAGAGCCCTAGATAGATGGGGAAAGAAAATCTACACCTCAGCAACCCTGGCTATGAGAGCATTAAATTGCCAGTTTCACATGTTGAAATATCAACAATTCCTAATGTCTCAGTTAAAACAAAAAAATAGCACACATTCAGAACAGCCTGAATTCAAGGAAATGCAGGATCTGTTGCATGCAGCTGAACAGGTGGGCAAACATACTTTACAATGCGGTTTTGATTCATTGGACGCTTCCTGTAGAGCAGCTGTTACTGGCTCTGTCATACGTAGACATGCTTGGTTAAAAGAACAAACCCTCCCTGACCATGTTAAAGCAAAATTATTGGATGCACCTTTACAGCAGGATGTATTATTTGGTGTCAAAGCAGAAGAGGTTTTAAAGAAAATGGAGGATAAGGCAAAGTCTATATAAACGGTCAAGGATTTTTTGCAGGTACAACCCCCTCGTTTCAGCAGGAATTGGCCAACAAAAAACTGGTCCTTTCCAGCTTCAGACAGATCACAGAGGGGCAAATACAGATGCCCAAGGGGCAGAAGTCAGTCACAGGGCCCTTACAAACCTCACCAATGGGGTTCTGCTACCCAGAAAGGAGGAGAAGACAGGCCCCAAGCTAGCAGAAGACAAACACAATGACTCTATCCTCAAACTACCAAGCAAATCTCTCCTGGCAACTCCCTTGGGAGGAAAACTAGCATTTTTTGCAGACAACTGGCACATCATCACAAAAGACAAATGGGTTCTAAACATTGTCTCTCAAGGATACAGATTCCACTTTCATACCTTACCAAGGATCAAAGGAATGCCAAAGCTGCCACCAAATCAATGGGCAGAGGCACAAAAACAAATTACAGCTCACATGAACATGAGCGCCATTCAACAGGTATCTACACAGGAGCAAGGACAAGGATTTTACTCAAGACTCTTCCAAGTCCCAAGAAAGGACAAAGCATGGAGACCCATTCTGGATCTTTCAATTCTGAACACCTATCTGCAAGTACCAAAATTCAAGATGCTAACACTACAGCAGCTTCTTCCCATGCTGGGCAAGAATGCTTGGCTAGTCACTTTGGACCTCAAGGAGGCATACCTGCATGTCCCTATCAGACAAAATTGCAAAAGATACCTCCGCTTCATTGCAGGTTCAACGCATTATCAATTCTCTGCACTGCCCTTTGGCTTATCTACTGCGCCCAGGGTCTTCACAAAATGCCTGGCACCAGTAATTGCATACTGCAGACTAAGAGGAATTCAAATATACCCATACCTGGAAGACTGCCTTATTCAAGCAGAAAGCAAAGACATTCTTTTAAAGCATCTGGCATTTGTCAAACACCTTCTAAGTTGCCTAAGGTACACAGTAAACGAAAAGAAATCAAAACTAGTCCCCTCACAAAACATAATATTCCTGGGTGCCAGCTTGAATACAACGGCCCAGATGGCTTATCTCACGCCAGACAAGCAACGACAGCTGTTTCAATATTTCAAAATAATGGCAACAAAGACCCAACTCCCTGCAAGAAAAATTCTGCAGTCCTTGGGATTCATGGCATCTTGCATACTACTAATACCATTTGCAAAACTGCATATGAGGAAATTACAATGGTACCTGAAAAGTGTATGGACTCAGCACAGCCACAGCTTGGAAACAATGATACCATTCATTCCCTGCCTTCAACAGGAGTTTCTATGGTGGGCACAGGCATGTCACCTCAACAAGGGTCAGCCTTTCACCTTACCCACAGCCAGGCAAACTATGACAACAGATGCATCGGACTATGCCTGGGGAGCACACATGGCAGGGCAGTGCATTCAGGGCAAATGGACTACAGATCAGAGGCATCTGCATATCAATCAAAAAGAAATGCTAGCAGTACAGAATGCCCTAACAGCTTTCAAGGACCTTCTACATCCAGGACAACTAATAATAAAGACGGACAATACCACAGTCATGTGGTACTTAAACAAGCAAGGGGGCACACATTCCTACCCTCTATGCAGGCAAGCAATGACCTTGTGGAACACTGCACTGTCTTACCAGGTTCAATTACAAGCACAATTCCTGCCAGGAAAGAAAAACACATTGGCAGATGACCTAAGCAGAAACATCATGGATCCACACGAATGGAAACTAGATCCACAAGTATTTGCAATGATAGCTCAAAAATGGGGATGCCCAGACATAGATCTGTTTGCAAGCCCCCACAACCAGCAACTTCAAAAATTTTGCACAAGGACCTTCCATCCACTAGCTTGGAAAGTGGACGCCCTCTCATTCAGTTGGAAAACATTAACAGTGTATGCCTTCCCTCCACTGCCTCTTCTAGCAAAGGTACTGCTGAAAGTCAAATTAGAGAGGCCTCAAATGATACTCATTGCCCAGACTGGCCAAGCCAGCATTGGTATCCAATTTTAAGGAACATGGCCATGGCCCACCATGGATTTTGCCACAAATTCCTCACCTTCTCACCCAGTGAGACAATCAGATTCTACACAGCCAGCTCAAGACTTTAAACCTGGCTGCATGGCAAATTACCTAAACAACCAGCCAACACCTTTATCCAAAGTGGTTATGGATGTCATTCTGGAGGCCAGGAGGCCCAGCACCAGGAAAACATATTCAGACAAATGGAAAAAAATTTGCGCCTGGAACCAGGCTAAAGGCCTAAATCCCCTTGATCCAAACATCCCTCAGATTCTACAATATTTAACTGAGATGTTACACAAAGGACTTTCCTTTTCATCTATTAAGATCCACGCCTCAGCAATTTCAGCTCATTACAGCACGGATCCTCCTTTATTCTCACATCCACTCTTAAGACAGTACCTCAGAGGGGCTAAGAACTTAAGACCGCCAAGGAGAGCTCCAACACCTACTTGGGATCTCAACTTTGTTCTGGCAAAGCTTACATTGCCGCCCTTTGAACCAGCTTTTTCAACTGATTTAAAATTTCTTTCATGGAAAACTGCCCTACTACTAGCAATAACCTCAGCTAGAAGAGTCTGCGAGCTACAGGCACTAATGGCAGTGGAACCTTTCCTCATTTTTCATCAAGACAGTTTCTCTCCGAACAAATCCTTCCTTTATGCCAAAGGTGGTATCCAGTGTGGCCCTAAACCAAGCCATTCACTTGCCCACCTTCTTCCCAAATCCCCAGAACAAAGGAGAAAGACTCCTGCACTCTTTGGACATTCACGGGCAATTACGTTACTACTTGGATAAAACTAAGGCTTTCAGAAAAACTGACCAGCTTTTTGTAGCCTATGCTACAGGATCACAAGGAAAAGCTATCTCAAAACAGACCATTTCTAAATGGATAGGGCATTGCATACGTTTCTGCTACACACATCATGGGAAACCAGTACCTGCTAACATTAGGTCCCACTCCACCAGGGCTACAGCTGCATCAGCAGCCTTTCTCAGGGGAGTGTCAACCAAGGATATTCTGGAAGCTGCTATTTGGAGTTCAGTGCACACCTTCACCAAGCACTATCACTTACCTCTATACTCTAAGACTAGAGCTGGCTTTGCCACTGCAGTTTTGCAGGGCTTACTAGCTTCTTCTAACCCTGTTTGACTCCACCTCCCATCCTTAGCTTTGGGATTCAACCCAAGTGTGATGCCTGCAGCTGGGTAACATGATGAGCATAGTACAGTTTTGTACCTACCATAAATGTAGATGTTCAAGTGTTCACCCTGCTGCAGTCCAGGTTACCCTCCCTCCATTCCCTCTGAACTAGCTGAACTTATCTCTACCACTCTATCCTATGCTACCTCTGTGGTGTATTTGCTTGTGCCTAAGGGTATTGTTTTATTTTTATATAGCTATATGTATTTATATATATATATATTTTGCCTACGTATTGGGGGCACCTGACATCTGGGGCAAGAAAAACTGAAGAAAATGGTGTCAGATGCCTCTTATATACCCCTGGCGCACTGACGTCAGGCAAGAAGTGACAGCAACCGATGCCGGACCAAGACTTTGGAATTCGGGCTGACTGCGGGACCGCCTGATGGCAGGATAACCCAAGTGGGATGACTGCAGCAGGGTGAACACTTGAACATCTACATTTATGGTAGGTACAAAACTGTACTATATAATCTTTATGGCCTAAACCAGGTAATTTAATTTCAGATTATTTTTCAAAGTTATCTATACTGAGATTAACCTCTTCTTTTCCAGTAACCTCTGTTACAATATATTCATTTCAACAGTTACAATACTTTCTGACATACAGGTGCATTGCTTTTCTGTCCAGCAGGACCCACTGTCGGTACTTTTTTAACACAAGCAAGTTAACAAATTAATTTTCAACACAAGCCCCTGTACAAACCAGTTTGATATGCAAATGACATATAATTCTTTACAAAACTCCAGCTAGCTATGCTGGCATATATTACACATCCACTGCCCTACTATTCCTGGCATAGCTGGCAATACCTTGCATCATCACACCGATATTACCGTACAGAGTACATGTTATAAAGTGGGATATCTTTCTTGTTTCCCCAGAACTGTATCTATGGAAATCTATTAGTGGCTAACAGTAGGGGCAGGACCATAATATTACTGTATATGCTATTGATGTGTAGCAACACTATGGTAAGTACACAAAATTTCAGTATAAAGCCAGTGCCATCCTCTTCATTCAAGATTTCATTTTCCAGCTTCAGCAGTAACTGCATGATGAACTTATGAAGCTTAAATCCCAATTAAATGGTTGTAGATATAATTCCTGCAGAGTCAACGCCATGCTATTTGCTCAAAAATTACCTTTAAAAAAAAAATTAGAATTTTCACATACAATGCAACTAAATATAGGACTGTGTCTCAGGACTAAGAACCTGGGTATTCACGTTTACCTAAATCTGTCTTTCCGTCCTAAACCTGTGGCATGGAATGATACAGTTGTGAATGCAACCCAAATGTCTTGAGTTTGATTAGAGGCACTGATGCTGAACTGCCCAGAATGGAGAGGGAGGTAGTAAGGGGGTGATGGTGACTCTTCCATCATCAGTGGAAGGAGGGATAGAGGTCAGATGACCTGTTGCACTACTGACCCCAGCAGGATTTTTGAGGAACTGCAGAATCAGCTATTCAGTTATTGTAGCTATATACTGCATGTGAGCCAAGGTGTGAATGCAGCATGCACAGGATCGCTCCAGTAGAGCAGTATGTACAAAAGGAACTGACCACTACAGGAAGAGGTTAAATATTGGAAGAGTGGCTCTTCATGAACACAGGATGGCTCAGTTAAGAGTTAAGACTATTGGAGAATTAATGAATGAGCTGATAGTGCTTTCACCCTGAGCAGGCATCTAATGAACCATAGGGTTCTTACCTTGGCCGAGAAATAAATGCCCTGGCTCTCCTTTTAGGGGAAATGAATGGGTCAGTTGGGTGCAGGAAGGGGTGCCAAAAGGTGATTGTGTAGGGAAAAAACTAATACCTATCTTTGGATGACCGTTTAACTCCACCATAGCCAATGCACACAAGCAGTGTGTTGTCTTAGAGGGAAGGGAGTCAGCAGAACACGGAAATGAGATACATTACAGCTGTTCCAGTACTGGTCCATGACTTACTTTTGATGTACTGTGGTATACAGGGCTTCAAACAAAGCATAGACAGAAAAAAACATTTCTTGCTTAGAAGTGACATTAAAAAAGCAAGATATTTTATCCTTTGAATTCTGCTGTAAATGTTCCTTAAGAAAGGAAGTGGTGTAGTTTCAGTTAACTCTAGCTTGCAGACTAAACAGAGCTGCCCAGACGTAAGTAATATACTCCATTGTTAATCTATGCCTAGACCCTCTGCTCAGGAAGTAGTTTTATAATAAAAATATAATTCACTGATAAAAACTGGTGACAGTGCCTGTGAGATGTATATAGATGTGCAATGGAATTCTCTTCACACTACTGTAATGTACAAGTGAAATATGAAACAATTATAAAAGTGTCTCTCTGTAATAGTTTGAATACTTGTTGTTATACCTTTTGGTTGTCTAAACCATTTATGAACTCTGAAAAAGCCATAATGGACAATGGGTTAGATTGTTTAAGCAGTCATGTGGTATCTAATGAATTTAAGTAAACAACGGTTACATTTCTTGGCTCTCTGGTGTTGTTTATTATTATTGTGGGATTTGTTACATAGCACATGCATGGATTGTTATGTTAGCTAGCAGCTCCTTTGAGCTATGTTACTTAAGTCCTCCCTCTCTATGGCTCAGTATTCTGGAAGTGTAAAGTTTCCTAGCCTTGATCTAAACTTGCTGATCTATTATCAGCTTGGTAATTTTTTGTTGTAGAATATCTCCAACTGCTGAAAAACAGTATGTATGTGATATTGTATAAAATTCTTAGTGTATGCTAAAAGCTATACTTTCTTTGAACTGGTATTTTTGGATCTTTAATTGTTATCAACGTGCCATTGTCTGTTTAACAGAACATTTTGACATTTGCTAGATTTTCAATGAGAATCAGAAAAATAGCTCCCACCAAATGCATGTCTCCAGGCCCAAAAATCAAATATAGTCCAAATGTAAACAAAGCAAAGAAGGACGAGGAGCAGGCTGCAGATTCCAGTTTCAAAGTAGTTTATTCCGGAACAGACGACATCCAAACACAAAACAACATAGCGCTTTCATAGGTGTGTACCCCACTTCGTCAGGTTATCCATTTCTTTTAGTGCCAACTTGACAATCTTTTATATAAAATAAAGTCATTTCCTACCCCATTGCAATTATAATCCTTTCTGAAACTTTTCTCCATGTGTTGATTCTTCAAATATATTAATAACAAATAAAATCAATCAGAGCTGCAGGGATGAAGTCAGACAAGACATGAGACTTCAGTGTCATTGAATATGATTTGAAATGAGAGCTAAGTCATTTTATATAAATCAAGCTATTTTTCTGGTGAAGGAGGCAGTATCCAGCAACAATAAAGCAAGAATTTTCAAATGGCATTTAATGGCATACCTCTCAACCTATAAGTGGAAGAAGTCTGGACAAAGCCAAAAATAACAGGGGACAAATGCTCAAAAAACAGGGACAATTTTTAAATATGGCTCTTATAAACTTTGAAAATTGATGTACTGAAATGTTTTGCATTAGTATGCATTTTCTGAAGGAAATGGAAGTCTGAAACTCAAATTCCTGTTATTATTTTGTGACATCAGTCCTCAAAGGTTTGCCAAAAAAAAAAAAAAATTATGAAAGATAGAGGCAAATATCTGGACATTCTGTGAAAATCTGGACAGTTCAGAGTTATATTTATTGGTGCTCTCTTGATATCTGTATCATATGTCTATATTATAATCATGAAGTAGTCCTTTTGCATAGGAAAGGAAAACCGAGGTTATTTAACCAAGAAGGCCCAAAGAGTATGTAAGGTGCTACAGGTTATTATTTTACTGAAGTTACATTGATGCTCTTATCTCCTGAATTGTTGTCTTTATATAAATGGTAGAAAGGACTGCACCTTTGTATACAAATGGCTGACAAATAATTACAAATTAGAGAGCAAGCATGACGACTATATGTTTTAATAGGGCAAAAATGTCAAGTCCAGACTTGTCGGTAAATTAAAGCCTGCACCTGTCTTTACAAGTAAGCAAGCATTCTATAATGAGGCTGACAGGTATCATGTATGGAATTTTGTTGACCTTTAAAAGAAACTAATTGCACCTGAATGTGATATTGGACAAGTAGCTGAGGAAAACATTGTGATTTACAGATATGAGTTCTAGTTTGCACAGCTTGTTTTGGCAAATGTAAAAAAATATAAACTATATACATAACTGAGTGTATTAGAATACATAATTTTTGTTGGGCTATTACAAAGCCTCACATGCTAGTAACTCACAACACATTTGCTTGAAATGGAAAATGTCCTAACTTCAACTAGCCCAATTCTAGTTAATTACCTAGCCCTCCTACCACCAGAACTTGCCAAACTGCATAGCCTTACCCGAACCCTAACTCTAAGCCTAAAATTTCTACTTAGTGCCTAACCCTAACCATAGCATTCCCCTTCCTAACCCTAAATTCCCTAATCACTCCCTAACTCAAAAACTTCACCGCTGCCCTCTAACCCTAAACTCCCCTTCCTCTCTATAAACTTAAAATTCTCTAGCAGTCCTCTAAACCTAAAATCCCCTGTCACTCCTTAACCCTAAAACTCCACTCCTGCTTCCTAACTGTGAATTCATCTCCCATTCCCACTCCCTCAAACTAAAAACTTCCTTCCTTCGCTCTCAAAACCTAAAGTCTCGGATTGGTCTTCTATTCTAAACTCCCCTTCCATTTTACTAACCCTGATACTCCTCCCTAAAGCTAAATTTCACTGCTGATGACTGCCTGAAGCTGAAGATTATGCCTTCCCCCATCTGCTGCACTAACTTTGTATGAACTCAGCTGCTGTGTTTGGGCAAGTTGCACCAGTTGCTACACTTCACCAAACATGCAGTCGTGTATGAGCACAAGCAGTTCGCCATGAAAACTACAAGATGCCTGAGTCCCTGGCTGTGCAAAAGTGGTCTTCAAGCACCTGGGTCTTGTTCACTTGTAGTAAACCCAATTTTTACTGTGTTTTGGATGTTTTTGGAATGTTGACAGAGCATTTTTCAGTTCTAGCATCACACAAATGTAAGATGGCCCTTGGGTGTAGACTACAACACCGCAGAGAGTTTCAGATTCATGAAAGGCAGGGAAACTGAGTTACGTAAGGAACAGAAAAATCATTCTGAGACTAACCTTCTTCATTTTTACTGAGTGAAGTACAAAATTCTGGAATGACATCCATAATAACAATTTTCACCACCTCACTGATGCTTACCCTAAAACTGCCAGCTTGCAATGTAGTAAGTCAAAGACAGGTTGTCGTATCAAGGACAGGTTACCACACCCTGACAACCTTGAAATATTGGATGAGTTTGAGTGGACAGAAAGACACGGACAACTACAATTCATGTATGGTGGGAGCACATGCACTAGAATGTGCACAAAGATGGCCTACACTTGGGAACCAAGGTATGAACATCCTTGAGTATGCTAATTACCTGGATTTTCATTAGGCCTATAGAGAAGGTGTGTGGAGCATCCACGATATCTATGTACAAAGTCATGGACACTTTGTTATACCATGTTATTGGTTAAATTACAATTACTAGCATGACCAAGGAATATTGAGGAAACAGTATGGAATTCCATACAATAACAAGTAAACCATCTTAAATGACTGCTACAGACAGCACCTATGTGTGCATACAAGGCAATGAATCACTTTTAATGTATGTATTAATCCATCATAGTATGGTGCCACTCTGTATGTTTTCATTTTTTTAGCAATACTAATGGTGCCATCATTGGTGGAGCTGCTCAGCATCCTAGCAAAGCATGCAGTCTTACATGTTTAGCAGTATTGAGATGGCTCAGGCACATATCCTGTGGACACCAAACTGGTGAGTTCATGCTTGATCCACTAATTTGTTAAGTGTAGCAACTTGGCATGTCGCACATTTATATTCTTATATTGTAGTTGCATTATGGTTTCTAAAGAGGTAGTATCAGGGGTTCACTGTAATTATGTTTCATAACATCACTCTGCAACCTGCAAACAACAGATATGGGAAAGTATAGATAGTAGCATACCTAAACAAAAACCTTGGCAGACCATGTCCTTGGCCAAATGAAGACATGTCAGATGTCTTAAAACTGCAGGTAGAACATTTCTTTACGTTCTATTCAAGAAGATTGTCCTGGTGTGTTGTTGCCCAGAATGCTGGTCTAGAATTGACAAATGCATGGCCAACCATCCAGACAGCTACAGTCAAATGTAACATCAGCCATGCCAATGCAACATTTGGGTGAAGACATTGAAGAGTATGTGAAGAACTATTTGTAACTGCCACAAACTGCCAGTCATATTCTGCCTATAAAATCTTCAGTTGTGCTGTTATTTAAAGCCTCCCTCACAGACCACCATGTGTCTAATGAGCGGCCAGTAAACTGAGCTATAAAACAGATATTATGTGTCAATATACTGAGCTGTAAAACAGACATTATGTTAAACCAACACAGATAATATCCCTGCCCTCTTCTTTCTCATCTCTTCTCTTCCTCACATTCTCAGCTGTAACCCCAACAAAAATTCTCCACCTATTTTGAAACCATCTTAAAGACATATAAGTGGTTTCACTGCCCACTGCTCTGATTCTTGGTTATATCACCCATAATTCTACTGGTTTAAGTTATCACATCTTTGTCTTCATAAACTACACTAGCCTTTCTTTTTCCTACAGTGAAAACTGTATTCTTTAATTAATCTTCTCTAAATTCATGCCCTTCCTTCTTACAGATTGTTCTAGCATTCTTTTTACCATTGACTTAATAATTTAGAGTGACTACTGTGACAGAAAATGTCTCAGATATCAGATAGCATTCCATGGGAGCACATCCTTTAATTTTGTCTCTCTCTTTAAGGTCCATCTGGTCTGCAACTGTAATAACCTGCACAACAAGTTGTTCACGCAGACTACTTGAATTTCCTTACCAGATTACTGCCCTGCTTTGGAAATGGCTTGAGAGTCATGGCCAAAGACGTTACTACACTCTAAATAGTGTTAAACAGCAACTAAAGTGTAGTTCTATCATTTTAGGCAGTTGGTAGTTGCTATTGTAAGTCACGACTCCAAGTGCACACTACTGGGGGCTCCCCACTCACCCCCCCCCCCATACTGCTCTAATATATACTCGGCTGCCTATACATTTTCTTCTACTTGTAAACCCTTGATAATATTGACTTTCTCTTATTTCACACTAGCATCCTCCAGTTTAGTTTAGAAGTTTTCCTAGTAGACATTCTACCCCTCAGTAAAAAGTCTATATAACCTCTTGCCATAGTTTTTTATTGCAGTTGACTAGCAATTATCTGCTTGAGACTAAAGCAATTTCTCCTTTCTGACCTGCTTTTCATGGACAAGTGATTGTTTTTTTCTTTACTGCATGTACTCCACATTGTGGCTCTGACTGCTCTGTTCACCCTTCGCTTGGCTCAGGCTCACTCCGCTCCCCTACCTTACCCCCATTCCCACCCACCGCTGCTTCAGTTAGCATTATACTTCCTGTCACTCCACCTTCTAGCCACTTGACAAATTACTGTTTTTCCTTCATTAAGACTCCCCTCCCCCTTCCCTGCCTCTTGCTCTTAAATAACACTACACCTCCCACTTTCTATTTTAACATTTATTTACAATCTCTAATCCTCATAACTCAGTTATGTACCATTTACTATGACTTTTATCAACCCTACTTATCTTCAGTACTTTACTACTCCTATTATCCCTCTCCACCACTGTTAACTCTGGAAGAAAAACATGTTCTCCAACTTTCACATTAACCACTCACGTACAACTGAACGTATGTAGTTACTCCAACATCTCCCCTCCCTATTGGCAAGCAACACTCTACGCCTATCCAAATCACACATTACCCTCACTACCATATATTACCTACAATTACCATTATTAAAAACACATCATCCTCAGACACTACATTTCCTTTTAGTATTACCTCAATGTAGAGATATTCACCTCATTTCTGGGCCAAAGAAATTACCAAAATATACTCACCCCTAAAGCCCATGATTTATACTTTGTAACTATCAATGCATGAAGACTCTGCAATAAAATAACTGAATTGCAGTCTTGGCTTTCTCACCACTCACCAACTATAGTAGCAATAACTGAAACCTTGCTTAAAACTCATATATCTGACTCTAAAATCCTTCCCCCAGGCTATAATATCCTTTGAAATAACAGGTGCCATAAAAAAGGAGGAGGTGTTTTCCTAATTTATAGAGACTCTTTAACTATAAATATACATCTAAAACCAGTCCCCACTTTTAATAATAGGGGAATCCTAATTACAACCCTCTATTTAAACCTAACAAACACCTCTGTAGTGTTACTATCTATATTCCACCTGGTTATAACATCCCCCACTTGGAAGACTTTCTATGTTGGATTAATTAATATATCTCCCAAGAAACTATCATTCTGGGAGACACTAACATTAAATGGATAAACCGAACTTTTAAAGCTCCAAATACTAGCATTAATCTCCATAGTTTCACATAACTTATTACAGAGCCTACACGTGCATTAAACACCCAAACTGAAGCTACATTAGACTGGATTCTAGTATCACACCCCCACTACTACACCAATACTGGAACCCTCCCAAACACTCTAAGTGACCACCTGCCTGCCTATACCCATAGAATCCAACTTCACATCCCCAGATCTCACATATATAAACCTATCAGGAACCTCATGCACTTTAACCAAACCATTTTTAATACTGCCCTTCAAGCTCAAAATTGGTCCCCTTTAAAATTGCTGCACCTTGATGATGCTGTTCAATATTTTAATAACATCTTTCTTAGTACATTAAATAGTCTAGCACCTCTTTGTATAAAATGAATAAAACCAGACCATGCCCCTTGGTTAACAAAGCATACCAAACAAGCCTTCCTGTCTAGAGATAACGCCTGGAAAATTTGGAAAAAATGTAGGACAGCAAGTACAAATACGACTTTGTCATTGTTCATGTTGGAGTGAATGACTTGAGATGTACCTCCCTCGACTACATGAAAAGAGACATGGAAGAGCTCTCGGACCATGTGGCCCAGACAGGTATGACCGTAGCCTTGAGTAGCATCCTACCTTCACCCAGAATGATACCACAGTATAAGGACAAAATGATTGACTTCAACAATTGGCTAAGCTTCTGGTGTCATTCAAAGGGGATCCAGTATCTGTCTGCCTGGGATGACATGTTCGACAAACCATGATGCTATGCCAGAGATGCTCTAAACCTGTCGCACCTGGGATTTAGATTACTGGATAAGGCTCTTGCCACCCCTATAGTGCCTTTCTTAGGCAAGGTTCAAATGACAAAACCACCAATGTGACAAACACAAACATGCGAAATCTGAGGGTAATGCTACTCAATGCTAGGAGTCTAAACCTCAAAATGCACTCTCTCGAGGCACTCCTAAAAATGGAGAACATCGATATCTGTGCAGTGACTGAGACATGGTTCAAGGCTCCAGAGAGCACCCCTGCATTACCAGGCTATAATTCATATCACACCTTTCGGCCACCTAACCTGGACCAAAACACTAAAGGTGGAGGCGTGTCCATATTCATTAAGGATATCCACACCTCCAGGCTAGTTGCTCAGCATAATGCATCTGAGCTTATCCAAGTGCAACTAACTCTGGGCAAGACCGCAATCCAAATTGTAGCTTTCTACAGATCCCCCACTATGCACCAGGATTCCCACTCCTCATTTCTTGATACTCTGAAAAATATTAGGGTACAACCCAACACTCTAATAATGGCCAATTTCAATTACCCCACCATTAACTGGGAAAACTACTCATGTACCAACTCTTTTGATCAATGTTTTCTGGAATTCATAAGTTCCAACGCCTTGGATCAACTTATCTACACCCCCACCAGGGGCAGCAATATCTTAGACCTGGTCATTACTAGCATGGGTGACCGGTGTTCCACACCAGAGGTCAATTCCTTGCTGGTCAGATCTGATCACAAGCTAATCAGCCTAGACATCCACATCCCACCCCCACCCCCATTAGAGAAACCACCGTAAAAAATTTCTCCAAAGCCGACTTCACACTTCTTAAGACAGAAGTGGCAAACTTCACGACACCCATGCAGATGGACAATAGAGGTATGACTGCTGAATCCTACACAAATGCACTTTATAAGCACTTACACGAGTGCATGGATCGTGCTATCCCTAACAGAACCAAGATGCTGTCCTCCAGAAATGGAAGCCAGTCCGGTGGTCCCCTGCCATAAACAAACTCTACAACAGAAGAAAGAAACTGTTGCAAAAAAGAGTAAAATCCTATGACTGGAAGGACTTCCTGGACAGCCTCAGTAAGAAGCTGAGATCCCTCATAAAATCCTTCAAAGCTAGTTATGAAAACAAAATTGCCACTGATTCTAAAGACAACCACAAAGCATTCTATAGCTATGTCAAGAATCTCAATGGCAACACTCAGATCTGCTCTGAGTTACAGCACAATGGCACTAAATATACAGAACCAACTGATATTACCAACATCCTAGCAGATAGGTTCAGTGCTAACTTTACCCACCTCTCACCCCATAAAGAGCCCATCTCTATACCGGAAGAATGCAAAGTTCCTGTAATCACGGCTGCACAGATAAAAACCACACTCTCCAAAGCCAAGAACACAGCATCCATGGGACCAGACAACATTCCAGGCTGCATTCTACATGAACTACAGAATGAACTGGCACACCACCTAAGCACCATGTTCAATCATAGCCTCACCTCAGGCTTTGTGCCCACTGAATGGCACACAGTGATGGTTATCCCACTCCACAAAGAGGGAGCCACAACAGACCAAGGGAACTACCACCCCATCAGCCTTACGAGCTTGGTCTGCAAGGCCATGGAACGTATCATCATGGAACTTATAAACAAAGACATTGGTAATCTCCAAACCCTGGAACCCACCCAGTTTGGGTTTGTAAAAGGCAGATCATGTCTCCTAAACCTGATTGACTTCTTTGAAGCAGTCACCAAAGCCGTAGATGAGGTTAAGGTGGTTCACACTGTCTATCTAGATCTTGCCAAGGCTTTTGACACCATCCCCCACTCTGGAATTATAGATAAACTCACTAAACTAGGTATAAATCCCTATGTCATAAGATGGGTTGCCAACTGGCTCACTGACAGATCTCACACTGTGAAAGTTGCAGACTCCAAATAAGACTTCAGACCAGTGACAAGTGGAGTACCACAGGGTTCAGTCCTGCATCCTCTCCTGTTTGGTATCTACTTTTCTGAAGTACAGGCTAAGACAGAAGGTCTTTGGCTAACTAAGTTTGCAGATGACTGCAAACTAGGAGCCATAATTGAAACTCCTAACAATGTAGACATCCTACAAAAGGGCCTCACTGAGACAGATGCATGGTGTCAAAGCCATGGCCTCAAGCTCAATGCCAAAAAGTGCATTGTCATCCCCTTTGGTAAAAACTCTGTACCCGTGAGCTACCACATAGGTGGTAGTCTACTTAACACAGAAAGTGTGATAAGAGACCTTGGGAAACAGGTGGACAGTAGTCTCTCCTTTGATAATCACATCGACACAGTAGTCAGGAAATCCTTCTATGTGGCACACCTCATCATAAAAGGTTTCTCATCCAGGAAAAAAGAGGTCATTGCTCCCCTCTACTCGTCACTCATTAGACCCATTATAGAGTACAGTGCCCCTTTTGATATGTACCTCACAAGACATCTGCAACAACTGGAAAGGCCACAGAAATACCTCACAAAGAGGATTACCAGCCTCAAACAGATGCCCTATGCAGACCGTGACAAAAAACTCCAAATTTACTCTGTCGCATATCACCTACTCAGAGGCAATCACTGCCTAATATACAAAGCTATGTCAAACCCAGAGCTGTTGGACATGCCCCACTTAAAGAAATCTCAATCCCTCTGAGCTACACATTCTAGGGACCTAAACCTTGTCACCACAATAAACAGAACATGCTGGAGGGATATATTCCTGTCCCAGAGACTTCCCATACTCTGGAACAAACTACCTATCTATATCAACCAAAGCTCCTCATTAGCACTCTTCAAGAAAAATCTTGATGATTGGATGGGAATTAGGAAATTCACCCCAGGGATCACCTCTGTGGCTCTGTTCAACAGGGGCACAGGAAAATAATTTTCTTGGGTGGTGAAAGCCATGGTACCTTTTTGGCTAGGCTTGTATAGGCCCTGGGGCCAATAGCCTAGTACCTACCTATGAACCTATGAATCAGCCTGATCCCTAATGTTCTGTGAAACCATTGGCCTGATCCCTAATGTTCTGTGAAACCAGCAGCCTGATCCCTAATGTTCTGTAAAATAATCAGCATGATCCCTAATGCTCTGTGAAACCATCAGCTTGATCCCTACTGTTCTGTGAAACCATCAGCCTGATTCCTATTGTTCTGTGAAACCATCAACCTACACTGCCTTAATGACTGTTGTGCTGAGCTCATTGATGGTGCTGATGACTACAAGGTGACTCATCATTATGTGTTAGAATGGTGACTCATCATTATGTCTTCCAAAACATGGTACAGTGCATGTCAATTACCATCTGCTGAGTATGGTGATTATAGTGCAGAGGATGGCAGTGGGCCTTGACTGTCAATACTCTTAAAAGTTTATCAACAAAAATACCTCACAACCCTGACTCCTTTCTACAGAGACAACTAATATGCCTGAAAATGACAAATATAAATGTTGTGCCAACCTCCACAGTGTTAAAACACTGGTGTAACGGATGCACTGGTGAAGCACATCATACAAACTAATTACCTGTAGCCACTGTTCAGCATCTCAAAGCCACTGTTTCTTCAGGTGATGAGTGGTAGAGCATCTGTGCTGGATTTACATTACCTCTAATTTTACTGTGTCATGTGTCAATCACTTCTAGCATCACTCACCCATTCCAAATCCACTCCATATCATGCACTGCACATATCAATAGGTTTTGTATTCTTCACATAATACATCACTAAATACTCTTAATTCCTGTGTTTGAAAGTTTCTTGCGACAGTTATTTACTTTGCATTTTCCTGTTTTTTGGTTACATCATGCTTTTGTAATCTGCCTATGACATTTGCCATGGCTGAGAAGGCTCCACATTCAAACCCACTTCTGCCATTAAGAAATAAATGAAGAGGGAGCTCAGATATTATTACCAATAATATTTACACCATTATTTTTCTTCTTGAAAAAATAAGAAAATAGACAGTCCATGTATATTTTCTGCAGCCAGAAATATCCCTACCCACCTTAGATTTAGCAACTAAAGTAATGATCCACTACAGGTCAAAAGCACATCCACTCCCTTTTAAGCAATTGGCAACATGCTAATTCAAGTATTTGGTATGTCAGTGTATTTCAGTTGAGAACTCAGTGGTATAATGTGGATATATTTGCCCCATATTTTTAAAATGCCATTTTGTGGAACATTCACTTGTGTACAGTGTCAGTATAACTGAGGCTGATGGTGACTGCACTTTCTAATAGCACTTTTTTGATGAAAATTATAATTGTCATGGTCATGAAAATCAGTTGATCTGCTGAATGCAACCAAGCTGAAACTACACCTCATAATAAAAATGCTGCCAGTTATGGTATTTTTTAAGGGGTTTGCCTTTTTCCCCCTAAAGTGGCCCAACCTCAGATCATGTTATATTTTTTATTCAACCTTCTTCTCCATTCTTTCTGGTTACTCCAGTGCTCTCCTGACCATTGCTGGGTCTAACAGCTTCTCCTACTTCTCCCGGGGTATCTTCAGTCTAGCCGGCATGGAACCTAAGAACATTGTGGGGTATTGTGACTCTGACTGATTCTACTTTTTTGTGTTTTTATTTATGGCCTATCCTCTGGTATCCTCCCCCCCGGATACACCTGTTATGTCCAAGGGCTACTTCCCTCTACGGACTATGTTTCCTTGCATGGAATGCCTAGAGGAATGCTGCCCTCCAGGATGGGCACAGCCATCAATCGCTGCCAGGGCCTCAGATGCTCAAGCTGCTAGCTGAACACAGGTTTTCTGTGCTGTAGTTATGGTATCTATACCACTGTGCTGGCTCAAATCATCTAGTTTATTTACTTATGTATGTATGTACATCAGTTTGTTTCCCGGGGCAGCACATTGATCAATTCTGACTCTTAGTCTCAGCCCAGTGGTCAACAACTGACCAGACATACAATTTAGACAGGAGCACAATAACATATAAGTGACAGTAAAACAGTGCAATGGTAGAGTAATGCTTTGGATACAAAGTAAATGTGATGTATTCATTTACAATATGTGCAAAACATATGATAAATCAGTTTGTAATAAATTTATACCTGTGAAAAGTAGACAGGGATCTTAGTGGTTGAGTTAACTTAAATGATGTGACCTGAGGATAAAAATCTATATTTAGACTAATTAAGTACATGCAATTTTAGTAGCGAATGGAACTTGGAATAATGGGATAAGTCTTTAATTTCAGGTGGCAGACATTCCCACAGCTTAGGCCCAAGAACTGAGAATGCATGGTCAGAGATAAGTAGCTTGGAGTGTGGAATCTGTGCTTTAAGTTTCTTAGGTTGTATGTGGGGGGGGGTGTCTTATTAATTCTGGGGACAAAGGAGGAAGAGTCTGTTCATGTAGGAGTTTGAACAGTTGTTATTTTAGGAGCACATCTGTTTCTTGGTTAACTGGGAGCCAGTTTGCCTTTTTATGTTATACACTAGTGTTTGTGTAATAAATCTGCATATTTTATTTCCCAGTCTTTGAGTGATGCTGGATTTTTAGTAGAGCCTGCTAATATAAGATGGAAACTGCATTTGAACTGAGGAAGTAGGATTCCTTTCCCTATTGTAGATGTGATGGAGTGTAAGAGGGGGGGGCTTTGTCATCGCTGAAAAACAGTGATTTACATTTGCTACAGACCATACATTTTGCCCATTTATGCTTTTAGCTATATTATACTTAGCTCATCATCTTAGCCCCACTCATTTCTGAACTATGTCACAATATGTTTACATTGAAAAATGGCATGAAACTATCACAGAGAGAAAAGTACACCTCCTGGCTGATGTTAGCCAATATGTCTGTTTTTCCTCAGTGAAGTCTCATTTTGCCAACTATTGTTAGCTGGCTACTGTGCATCATGCATGAGAACCAGACCCAATACCTTCAAACAAGAAAGTGTACAGCTGGATTCCTATAGCGTTGTTATCTGTGGACGGGAGCTGAGAGTTTCACAGTTATAATACAAGGACAAGAAAGGAGTAAAAATGTTCAAAAGAGAATAAGTGTCTTAAAGACTTACTAACTGCTCATGCTTGGAGAGTCTGGCTCCTTCACATACCACCCAGGATATCAGAGTATGACTGCATCTTTTACTCAGTGTAGTCAGCACACTGACCCTCCAAAACCCCTTATCTAAGCAGACATACAGCATCAAAAGCAGATTTTCCTCTCTGTCTAATGGGAACAAACTCAATGACAATATGTAAACTGGTGATACAGTAAACATTTTTTTAGAATGGAAAATACATCTGTTTCATTTACTATATGTTCAGAAGAAATGTCTTTGATAAAATTCTTAGATAAGTATAAATAAAAATGTAAAAAAAATCTAAATATTACATTTAAAAGATTACATACGAGTAAATAATTTTGTAATTTTTATCTTTTTCGATTTCATATTTTTAGCATGCTCTTTGCATAAACCTGTCATATAAAAGAGTGTTCTCCAAAGTAATGTTTTCAAAATAAGTGGAGAATCTTCTGAGAATCAATGTATCAACTATACAGTATTATGCATGGACAAAGGCAATGCATTTACCTTTCCCCCCACTGTGATATTTCACAAAATGCCCCTTAATAAAATGTAGCTCCCAGTTATGAAAACATGAATGCAAATATGAAAACATACATTACATCTTGTGTGTATATTTTCTGTAATTATAACTGTTTCCATTTTAAAATATTGTCTTTCTGCCCTGTGAGCCCAGATTATGACTGATAAGCATCAACAAACCAGCCCACTTGCCAGTTCATCAAATAACAATAAATAAAAAAAGTAAGTGACAAACAATGATTAATACATCTACTGCAGGGCATTCCAGCTTATTGGTAGCATTTGGTTACTTAAACTATGTTCTTTACTATCCTCCTTATGTTTAATTGGTAAGTCATTTAGTTAAGAAGACTAGGCACTAAAAATGTCAGAACTCATAAGGAGTCATGGGTGTTACATGGAAGTATACAAAAGGTTCTACAGGCATAAACGAGTTTAAAAAAATCTAGTAATGTTGTCACATTTAAAGCAAAGAGTGTTAAAATATGCAGATATACATACCACACAAGACCATCTATTATAACTATTTACATGACTTTTTGCACCATAGATATGCACTTGCAATTAAATAAATGCTTAAATAATGGCCCAGAATCAAATTTCATCTCACTGTTGTCAGAACTGTATAGAGCAAACCACTGCAACCCATCTATCATCTCAGTCTTTTGCCTCAAGAAACTGCCCTTAGAAAGTTATTAGAATAAGAGGTTTTACATTACATCTTCTGAAAGTTATGAAGTCTGAAAATCAAATGTCTGTTATTATTTAGTGACTGCAGTACTTAAAGATTTTCCAGAAAAATCACATTTTGGAATCCCTTAGCTCCCCCAGTAAATCCACCACTGAAAATAAAATTATATATATAGATATATATATATATATATATATATATATATATATATATATATATATATATATATATATATATTTCAGAAGACTGAAAAACCAAAAGAGTGAAAATCTAAAATACTGAATGATGGAATTTGCCGCGTCTCCACTGTTGTGTGATCTTGGAGTTGGTATATATAGTTAGCAGGGATTGTGTGGGCAGAGTCCCCCACATGAGGGGTGCAGGGGGGCTTGTCCCCTGCATTAAAAATGTGTTGAGTATTTTGAATTTACAGTTTTTTTGGGATTCAGTCTTTCAGTTTGTCAGTATTCTGAATATATATATATATATATATATATATATATATATATATATATATATATATATATATATATTGTCTCATTCCAGAAACACCCACTTTCTCTCCTTTATATTGACCGAGAAAGCTGGCAAATTGACTGGTTAAGTGCAGTAACCTCTCAAAGGGTGGGCATTTAACCAATCACCTTCCCTGTTGAGCAATGAAACCCTGGTAAAATGTTCTTCTGTCTGTTTTTATTTTATTATATCTTCTTAATTAACAAAATGCTTAATCTCTTTATTTAAAAAAGAAAAGAAAATTCAAATGAGGTAAGTGACAAACTGTTTGGACCACACCAAAAATAGAGGATAGGATCCTTTTTTTTTTAAGAAGAGGAACACAAGTGAAGGTGATATTACAAATGCTCATATCTAGGAAAGTTGGCACCAGGAGACACTACCGTTAGCATTACTGACATGTATGTATTTTGTGTGGGGAACTCAAAGAAACAGATAATGTATGGGAGGTAAATATGTATTTAAAATCTCATAACTGCAATTGCAGTTTCAGCTATAAGGAATGGTTTTCTTTATTTTATATAACTGGTACTGAGATATCATTTCACTTGTAAATGTGGAAGTGTCTATCACAGTCAAGAATATTGGGGTTTCTGTGATGAGGTATATCAAGGAGCACAGTCAGTGTATACGGCTTTTTATGTCCCTAACATACCTGTCAACCTGTAAATGTTGAAAATAAAGACAAAGGTCCTTGAAAAGTAGGTACAGCCAGCCACAAATCCAGTTATTTCATTAACATAAAATTTGAATATTAAATAGTATATAACTCTTCCTGCTTCCATTGGAATGTGGGATACTGCTCAGAAACACATGTAGAAAAAACATTGACAAAAATGCCAGAAAATATATAAGCATGTTGTAAAAGAGATAGTGTAAAATCTGTATACTTATATGAAATGTGTTGCAAAATTCTACCCCATGATGTCAATTATTTTTGCTTCCAAAAAGGGGAGATGTAATATCTGTATCCTTTCTATTTAAATCATTGGTGCTTGTTGTATGTTGATCATGTATTTTGGTTTTCTATGTACTAGACAGCTACAAAAATCATATGTGATGAGGGGGGGGGGGTGCAGAAAATTGTGTGAAGGGGTAAATTAAGCCTGAAAATAGGGATATACTTCCAAAAAGAGATACAGCAAGCAAAGGGATAAATCAGGTTTAAAAGAAAAATGTTCATACAAAACAGGGACAGTGTGTACCTGTGAAACACCACATTTCAGTAAAAAAGGCAAAAAATATATAAACATATTTTCATATGGCCAGGACATGATCAAATGAAAACAAAGTTCCTGAAAAATGGCAAACAGTATCATATAATCTGTGCTAAAAAGTATAATTTCAAGTGTCCCTCCAAAGAAATGTAATCAAAATGATAGATATGTGTACATATATGCATACTGGCATCAATTGTGCCAATTAAGCAGATAGGAAAACTGTGGTAGTCATTCATAAAAAGTATTTAAGTATATAAAAGTATTTTTGGATGGCACAGTGGTGCAGCAGTAGCATTGTTGCCTCACAGCAAGAGGTTTTCTGGTTTGATTCTCAGCTGGGGTTCCTTCTGTGTTGAGTCTGCATGTCCTCTCTGTGTTTGTGTGGGTTTCCTCTGGGTGCTCCGGTTTCCTCCCAGATTACAAAGACATGCATCTTGAGTGTTTCTCCATGGGCCTCTGCTGAAAATTAGCTTTATTCCAAGTTGGACTTTCCCAGTTAACAAATGTTAAATAAATACATTTCCGTATGTAATAAAGTATACAATCATTGTGCTTTATTTTGCTGTGAGTTTGTATTTCAAAAACACTACAACACAATTCCCCAAAAATCCAGAAAATAATTAACACAACGCAAGCCCTACAACACAGAAGTATTCTAATTGCCAGTCCACTGCTCCATAATACACATATTGAAGTTCAAGGCATTGAGGAGGCATGACATCTCAGCTCTGGGAAGCAGGAATGCCCAAAGTCATTAGGCAAGCAGTCAGTGTAACCATAAGAAGCCTAGCCTTTAAACATCCGTAGGATAAGATGTCTCAAACCTAAAAACCCTTAAGCATAACACACTCATAGCAATGCTGGTGCCTACCTCCTTTTTTCAAGGTGAGTCATACAGTTAATCCATGGCAAGATCTGGTGCTACCAGTTCATACATCTAAGCTTGCTTTTATATGTAGAGGAAGTACAAGCCATAGACTGTGATGTGTTGAGTTATGATCTTTCCAGTCCAGTGAGTTTATGTTGTTAGTATAGATTAAGGCCTTTTACATGGGTGCAGGATGACTTGCTAGACCTGATAAGGTATGGTTGGGAGGTTGGCATAATGGTTAAGGTGTTTACCTTACAGATGCAAGGTACAGGCTTTGATCCCCATATGGGGTAAATGGCTAGGCTTGAAATAGCTCACAAGGGCAGGTAGCCTATTATTAATCTATGAACCTCTGTGAGTTCAGTGTTGACTCCTTCATGCCACTGTAGGTCAGCTATAGGTCACCATGATGGAGAAAGTAGGACATTGATTATAAGAATACTCAAGGTAATGTTTAAGGATATCAGTTGGGTGAGATTGAAGGATTTCATAACTATGTTGGAAACATGATGGTCAAGTGAGAGTGAGTTACCCATATGTGCACCGTAGTCTCTTATTACAGTGTTAAGTTGGAATGGAGTATCACTGACATTATAGAAAGTATTTACACTTTGCTTGCTGACCAGTATCACCCCACCCCATTTATCCTTCCGTTTTAGAGCATTTTCTGAAAATTAAGTGTAGACAATATCCAGCTGGAGTAGTCTGGTGTCATTGAGAGAGCAGATAATCATATGTAGCTGTTATCACTTTGGGTTGCTGTCACTCCTAGGTATTGGCCTGGATGTCAGTAAAGTACAAGATTGAGAAGACAGTTTTCAGCACTGAACAATGAGGGGCATCACTATTAAAAGCCTTGGCCAGATCTAGAGAGCCAACATGCACTGAGAGATCACTGTGCACTGCCATAGCGACTTTGTCAAAGAAAGTTATCGGATTCATGCAGCAGAATCTACCTTCACAAAACTAAACTGCTTTGTGTTGAGCAGAACTAAAGCTAGGTCATCTGGTGCCTATACAGTTTTCTGAATAGATACTTCCCTAAACTCAAAGCTGTGAAGCAAAAAAAAAAAAAAAGCCTTCGCTGAAGCTGTAGCAAATGGCTACAGTTAAATCGCCACACCATGAGCACTACAACCATGACCACAAATACAGTATCAGCATTTATTTATGATAACAACCAGTACCTTCCAATCACTCCCTGTAACAGTTTACATCCATAGCACCTTCTCCCTTCACCCCACCCTAGTCATGACTCCCGGGTCAAAGTGAATAATACTGCTCATGTCTGCAGTTATAAATCAGGATATTATTTATTCCATGGCCTTACATATAAACCTGAATAGACCATTGGGTCCATAAGTACTAGTATCAGAAGAAACACTGCCTTCATGTATGGATGTTACTGTAGCAATTATTTATTTTCTGGAATAAAGACAGTGGCTAACCTAATACTGAAACAATTGAGAAGGAGCTTTTGATAGTTTGTACTTGGTATCAATAAGAATGCATGTGAACATGTTGTCAGGCTCCACAAACACTCATTTTAGTTTTGGCAGGAATTCTAGGATGCATTTGACAGTGATTTGGGGAATGGCAGATTGTATAGCTGGCATAGTATAAGGGAAAACTATTGTGGATGGGGTAGAATTCAAGCTAAATGTGTCTGCCAAGATATCCTCTATGTCCTTTGGTTTGGAATAAATTATGCCATTACTGACCAATTTAATTTTATTTATTTGTTAAGCAGTTAAGCCCACCACTTGCAACTGCCCCTCTCCAGGCGTGGTGCAGGAGTTTGGATAAATGACTTGTTCACAAGGTAAGCAAAGGGAGGCTGTAAGATTCAAACCATGGGCAGAAAGAAGCAGGTCATTAACAGTTTACAGCTTTAATCCTGTGCACTTACTGCTATTTAGTGCTTCCCTGTACACAACTGATGTCATTAATTCAGTGCATTGTTGGATGTTCTTTCTTATTTTTCTAACATAGCTGAAGAAAGATTTCCAATTATCTTTAGTATATGTTCCTACTTTGAAATCTGCCTTAAGATTTTTGCTGACTTGTTTTGCCATAATTCTGTCTTCAGACACACACACACACACACACACACACACACACACACACACACACACACACACACACACGCACACAGATAGATATAGATATATTAGAGACAACATGATTTGGCTATTTTATACATTTGAAATGCATGTGGATTTCAGTTCATTTCTGCACACACAGTAGGTGGCATGATAAATAGTCTCCTTTTAAAACATATACACAGTGCAAAGATTTTCACAGCATCCTGTATTCATTGCTATTCTCAGCCTAAATCAAGGTATCAGATGACAGATTTAAGTGACTAAACTCATTGGAGGTAACACATTAGTAAAAGGTAGAGTTAACACCTTTAGTGACACGGCAAATGAAATCTGCAGTATTACTTCAGTACTCAGCAGAATGTCAGAAAAAGTAATTCCAGACATAGTAACTGTACTATGACAGGATTATTTATATAAAAAGATAAATTCAAGGGTTACATCCATTTTAACCCTATTCTGTCACAAGTAATCTTTACTCTTAAACCCACTTGACTTGAAATAGCCAAATACAAAATCGCTCAAAGTGGAAACAAATGTTAAATGTTTATATCTCAGATCACATTCCCAGAAGTACAAGTCGCTGACCTATTTTGCCTTCATACCAAAGCAGCTGATGTGGCATTTGCTGTTAATGACGCACTTTAATGTTGCACGACTTACTGAGTCATTCACTTTGTAGGGAGCAGTCTTCAAAATTCTTCGCCACAGAAAAATTCTTTGCCACAGATAAGCAACATTAACATTGTAGTTCAAGAATGACATAAATAATAACGACAAAGAAAACAGACATCACCCACCCCCCTCAAAAAAACAAAGGTATAAAACCTGTAATATAAAATGTAAGGTGAGAAAGTTCAGCTAATTTATTACAA
The DNA here is from genome assembly GCF_019279795.1 of Protopterus annectens. Classification (NCBI taxonomy): domain Eukaryota; kingdom Metazoa; phylum Chordata; order Ceratodontiformes; family Protopteridae; genus Protopterus; species Protopterus annectens. The sequence goes on along the minus strand of NC_056746.1, from coordinate 1,542,514,048 downwards.
AACCCATACCTGCCAGTAATTTAGGCAAGCCACTACAGATACACAGTTAAAAAATAAACACTATCATAGACAAAAATTTGTAAGTGGATACTCAGGGGGAAAGTATTTCTCATTCTGGTTTTCAACATAAACTAAGAGAAGGATGTCAGATGAGTTCAAATGTAGTCGTCACAATAATTATCTATTAAAAAGTAAACAGCATCAGGGGCAAAAAAATGAAGAGGGGTACTCGGGAGAAAGTACACCTCATTCTGATTTCCAGTGTAAACTAGCAGAATAATACCAGATAAAGTCAAATAAGCGCTAACGTCTGTCAAAAATATGACAGTGATGATGACTACAGCCTATAAATCAAACTTCCTTAGCCAGGGGAGCAGCAAATTAAACATTATATGTCATGACGCATGAGTCACAAAAAAACAGAAAATACATTGCTTACATTTCTGTATACATCATGTGTACAGGTTTATAATCTGCATATACATCTGTATATGTTTATAGACAGCTACATACTTTTGTACCTGCCTGGGTGACACATCTCACTTACATGCAGCAGCTAAGCTGATCCATAACACAAAACACTGACATCATTGTGCCAGACATGATCAGGACTGCCAGCTGAAATGGGTGGATAATGAGGCACAAGGAACACACACACATCATGGACATTCCTGACTAATGTCCAGTCAGCTTGTTACTTTCAATAACAGCACTGCAGCATCTTCTGCCCCCTTTCAGGCCAATGAGTCACATTTAGCTCATGATTATGCAGCTATTGATCTCCTGCAAGACAACAGTAATGGCTATACATGACTTCATTAATGAGAGTTGGAGAATGTGAATTTTGCCTCTGATGTATCACTACCATGGAAGGTTGCATCTACAGAGGTCCCTGAGTACATGTCACCAATCGTAGCTGTAAGATGGGAGCAAGAATGATAATATGAGACATGGCAATATTCTCTGTGCTGTTGACTGAGCATCAGATGGACAGGTGGCTTTGCCACTGAAGTACTTTAGGCCATAATTCAGATGCGGTATCATAAGTAACCCATGTCCCGTCATCACTAATACAAGAATAGTATGTGGCACGCCATGTACCACCAGTAAAAGAACATTACCATTACTACTACTGCCAACAGCTTTGCCTGGGCTATGTATCAGTTCTTTACACACTGTATTGGCTATGTTATTGGTGGAGAATGATTTATTTTGCTAAATGATTGCCCAGATGGGCAGATCTCAGATATACTAGAGGCCCATTAAGAACAGCTCCTGTAAGACTAAAAATACAATCAAAATACAAACAGCCATTCAAATAATAGATGCCGTGCAAACACAATGGTTAGTAACAGCATGCTGTAAAAATGCAAAGCTTAGAAAAGTGCAATTAGGATAAGGAAATAGCCGTTCATATATTGCATGATGTGCATTTAAGTAGTGCTAATGTAATTCTTATGTAAATACAAGAGTACACTTTCAAGGTTTAAAGAATTATGTAAAACTGGTATACAGTACAGAATATACATACAAGGGAATCAGAAAAATACAACCTCTTGTACACTCCTGTTTGTGGTAGTAATGCTCAGTGCTTTATGAGGGGCGATTCAAAAAACCACTATAGAACCACAGCATATTGAAGCAATAACAAATAGAATTACAGCAGTGTTGTCGGATATCACTGCCTGCAAATGGTACAATTAGGGAGCATGGCTTAATGTAAAATATCCATGTGTACTGCCTCATAGCTGTACTGTGTCTGAAACACTATGGAAGAGTGACTCAAAGACAAGATCTAGCTCACTACATTGGAGTGAAGCTATGAGATGCACACGGTGGTATACCCATTGCTGTCTGTGGGCAGGAACATGGTCATTAGCACCATGTAACATAGAAGTGCTAAAAGGCTGAGTGTGTGAGTGAGTGTGTGAGTGTGTGTGTGTGTGTGTGTGTGTGTGTGTGTGTGTGTGTGTGTGTGTGTGTGTGTGTGTGTGTGTGTGTTACTGTCCTGGTGCCTGTTTGAAATATGTGGAAGAATGTATATGTGGGAGGACAGGCACAAGTAGGACTGTATAGTGGGTTATGTGTTTGTGTGAGTGACTGTCCTGGTGTCTGTGTAAATATGTATGTGTGTGTGTGTGTGTATGCGTGTCTGTATCTGTCTGCCTGTAGGTGCCTGTGTTGGGGAAACAATGCAGAACAAGTGCATTACATTTTTTATTCAAACACATTTAAATAAGCCACTAATCGGACATTCATAAAATCATAGAAAATACAAGGCCACTGGGCTCTGTACTATGAAGTGTGTCATTAAACTGAACTATAAATGGGCTCTTTTGCCTCACTCAGCTGTTTGCAAAAGGTATTTTATTTAGATCCAAGGAAGTTTTTACCCCTCTGTATTTCACATTGATCATACATATTATCGACTACAATGCCCCTTTTGGGATATTGTCTCTTATTCAATGTCCTATAGACTCCATAGGAGTGTTCTGAGCCTTGCCTTTTGGTTTTGGGCCATTAGGGATCTACTAGTCTAAGATCTCTTATACCTCCAGAAATCAAATACACCAACTAACAGTAGAATGTGGGATTTAAACCTGCTTCAGTAAAATAAATAATATAACATGATGCAGAAACAGATTTGTCATGCAATGCCTGCCCTTTCTAGGGAAAAATAAACTTCTACTCCAAATTAAATGGTGTGACACACTTTCTTCTTTCAAAAAGGAGTTAGACAACTAGATGAGTATCCACAAATTTACCCTTGGTATGACTGCCTGTTACCCTTTGAAAAAGGAGGTAAAGTCTAAAAGGGCTTACTGGGCAAGTGTAAATAGCCACAGGGCCTAGTTGCCTTGTATCATCTATTATTCTACAGAAGAAAGAGTTGTCCACATAACCACTAAGGTTTCATATGACAGCACCTGCCTAAAGAAGAGCATTATTTAGAAAATATAAGGTGAGAACACCTTGTTTGCTGAATTTTACTGTGCTGCACATTTTTGCATTTAGCTTGAGACCATTTTCAGTACAGACGGTATGTGCATGTTCTAGCACTTGTTAGAGCAGTTTAGTGTCAGTGGATGAGTGGGTAAAAGTGAACAGCTTCCAGTCACCAGTAGACTTGGTCAACCATACTTCTGGGATATTGACATGGATGTCTATACATTAAATCTCAAACAGGAGAAGAACAACTAATTTGCAATTTTATGTTTAATGTTCACAACACCCATGGGTAGCCCAACATCCATGGACAGCTCAACATCGGTGGATAGCAAATTTGCAATCCAGATATCTGCATAGATATAGGTATACAGTTTTTCAGTAAAACCAGCATGGGTGAGGGAGGCTTGGCATGGTCAGGATAAGCAGGTTGCTCAGATTGACCACTGTCTGCAGTATCTGTAAACTTTGCTAATACATTTACTAGGTTTAGGTGACCTTCCCTTCATAAAACCCAAATGAGTGGGGTCTACATCAGTTAAGTTGCTTATGTCTGCATAACTGATTTCTGCAATGATGCACTGCATGGCTTTGCATATAGTGCTGGTAATGCTGATGAACCTCTATCTGTAGAGAGGCAATCCTTGCATAGGGGAGTCACAATGGCTGTTCTCCATGCATCATGGGCAAACCCTTTAGATAGGCTGAGGAGGAACACTTTAAACAGAGGCTCAGATACTGCATAACTGGTACTGGTAAGACTGCAACCTAGTATGTTATCCAGTCCCATAAAAGTACTGTAACTCTTTGACTTGTGTTAAGGTGATTTCAGTGTGAGTTGGTGGGGTAAAGTTAGCACTAAATGTGTCTGTTAACATATTGGATATATCCTTGAGAATGGAATGTGCAGTATTATCACAGATGAGCTCAGTGCATTGTTGGGCATTATTCCTTAATTTCCTGACACAGTTGAAAAAAAAAAGATTTGTAGTTTTCTTTGGTATCTGTTATGATGCCCCAGCATTTGCCCTGTAATCAAGGAACCTCAATCCTCACCACTGGCAACAGTAGGGGACATACACACTGGGAGGATGACAAGTACACACACAGTAAAGTGCAATTTCCCTTAAGAGCACACAGAGACCACAGTCAGTCTGGGGCTGGTTTCTACCTCTTTCTCCAGATCCCCAATAAGAATTCCCACTAGTACAGCTATAGAGTTTAGATCTCAGCTGAGTAGCCAAGCCAAGTCCTCCAGCACCCTCTCTGCCCAACTAGTGCTTTGTGTCCCTGTCCAAGTAGCTAACACACACACTCTTTGAGATGTGATTTATACACAAACACACACATACATCTGGGAAAGGCCGACACAGGTTTACTAGCTATGCCCCCTTTTACACAGACTATAATGTAGTTATGACTGCCACCAGCCACTCCTTATCAGTTACTTTAAGGCCCTTAACAAAGGGTGTCCAATCTTACTGTGTAATGCTACTGTTAATACAAATGATAGTTTTCCCAAGAGCAAGGCTATTAGGAGTGGCCTGCACAGTGTCACCACATAGATATGCAAGTACACTAAGAGTTTAAATATCTCTAGACAGACCAGACACAATTGAAAGGTTTAAATATATTTAATAAGAAATAATAACAGAAGAAGCAATTACTCAGTAAACAATCACAGTTACTTCAGAGTTCAAAATCACAGGAAATATTTAAAACAACATTGCAGGACAGTCTCAGATAAATAAAGAGAACATCTAGGCTATGCTTCACTATATTCCTAACTGTATCTAATAGAAATTGCTGTACCTAGTTAACTTACTTGCAGAACAGGCAGGTGTGGTGAATGGATGTTCTTGTCAGGTCAAAGACAAAATACAGAATGCACAGTCTCCCTCTCAGAAAGTTGTTAAATTAATATTTCAAATATTACTGCTGGGGTGCTTGTCATCTGACTATCACTTCCCAGGCTCACAACCATTGATTTTAGCATCTACCTGCGAAAACACATAGGCCTTAGATCTTTTGGCAAATGGTGGAAGTTGTAAAATAATTTACATTCCTCTACATTTAAAGACAATACAAAAATCTTTTAGTTCTAAACATTATGTCTCTTGTTGCATTGAAACTGAAAGATAACATCTCTCTTATTATGTGATTATAAAATAATTTAATTTCAACTATTTTTTCTGAAGTTTTGCAAGTTAACCTTCTATGCGCCAGTTCCCATTGTTAAAAAAATGGACCAATAATGTGATGCAAAAATATAAAATTGCCACACAATACAGCTGGGAACCTGTCAAAGAAGGGACATCTTTTTAATATTAGTACTGTTAACTTGAGCAGCTGACAAAGTAAGAGAGTCTACATGCATTTCTGAAATAAAAGTAATCTATAACTCTGATCATTACAGTTATTTATAATTGTAAACCATCCACATTTTCTTCCAAAACTGCCATTTTGTGGAGGGATTATTAGGGAGAGAGCAACATTTTGAGCCAAAATTGGTGACAGTTGGAGAGGTTTGGATATTCCTAATTCTATAAAGCAATTTATTTAAACGTACCTCTCAACCTCTTAATGCAGAAAATCTGGACAAGGCCAAATATATTGGGGGAACATACAAACCATACTAAAAATTGCTCTTGTATAAACTTAGATAGTTGATAGAATAACAGGTCTTGCCTTAGCATGCATTTTTCTGAAGGATATGATGTTTGAAACTCAATGTCTGTCGTTATTTAGTGACTTCATTCCTAAATGATTTGCCAGAAAACCACAAATTTTATGAGGAACAAACCAAAAATAAGAAGCAAAAATTTATTCATTCTGCAAAAATCTGGACAGTTGAGAGGTATAGTCCAGCTGGGGTTGTCTTTGAGTTTGCTGCCCTCACCCTCCCCCCACAAAATCATGGCCGAATGGAGCCTCTCCCCTGCAGCAGTTCCAATGTACCATTCCTTGGTTATTTTGCCTAATTTACCATAAACATTATAATGTGCATACTGCTTTACTTCTGCAATGATTTGGATTTCATTTGAAAGTTTTATTTTGCATTTTACAGCACAACCACTAATAGATATCTGCTAAACAAAGCAATGCAGTCTCACAATGAAAATAAACTTAGCATTAAAACTTCTCGGCCCTTGAAACTCACATTCATTGAAACAGCATTGAAACCCACATTCAAAGAAAATACATTTTACCAGTGGCACATAAAGATTAACTTTGGGCTGTTTTCAAATCACAGACCCCTTGCACACTAAACATACATATGTTCTTTGATACACCTTCCTGATTGTATTAAATTATATTCCTTGTACAATACAGTACAGTTTTAGAGGGTATTTTAAATTTATTGTTTTGAAAAATTTCCAGTAAACAATGAAACAAAATGCATGCACCAATAATGACAAAACTGCCCAATTCAGAACATTTCAATCATAAAAGTCTCCTCAAACTTCTACATTCCACCAGTATCAGTAAATATGCACAATCTCTAAAGAAGTAAAAGTCATCTAAATAATTCCGCATTAAAAAGATCTGTAACAACTGAAGAGGTTGCTGCTAGCAAACAACTTTATATTTCATTGTTTCATCTACAAATAAAGTGCCTGTTGCCCTTGAGGAATAAATTGCCGATGTTACACTAAAAAATGATAAGCTAGTAATATTGCAATAGGGAATGGATGGCAAACTGATAGCAGGTTCTTAGTTACTAGATATCTTTGCCAAAAAGGACTGCAGCATCCACCCCCTTTGCAACGCAGTACAGTATCAGCAATACATCTACTTACTGTGGAAGTAGAACCCACAGCCTTCTGCATCAAAACCAAGTCCACTACCTGCTGTGCTTTTAACAATCCAAGCAGCTTTACCATAAGCAGCACTAAACTTTTGTTCCCCTGCAGGTCTCAGCTCCTTGTAAAATCTACTCAACACTCAGCTGTATCTCTGAACTTTGCAGCACAAGAAATTTGTAAAAAGCCAAACTTTATTGGAGGGGGCAAAAGCCCAAAAACCAGGGACACATTTTAAACATTACTTGTATAATGTTGGAACGTTGCTAGAATAAAATGCTATGTTACCACCATACATTTCACTGCCAAGTCTTGAACCCAGGACCCTGTGCAAAACAGTCAGAGCAATATACCACTATGCCAAATAAGCTGTTTTGTGAAAGAGAGGAAGACTGAAACTTAAATGGCTACCATTTAGTGAATTCAGTTCTCACCATAGCTGTCAACCTCTTAGCGAAAAATCACCTGAACAAAGCCAATAATGGGGGAATACAGCCCCCAAACATATTCAGTGAATTCAGTTGTTATCTTAGCTCTCAGCCTTAACACAAAAAACCTGGACGAAGCCAATAATGGGGGAATACAGTCCCAAAAATAGGGACAAATTTCAAATATCCATCTTGTAAACTTAGAAAATTGCTAGAATAAAGGGTTTTCTTTTACTATGTACTTTCTGAAGAATATGAAGTCTGAAATTCAAATGCTTGTCATTTTTATTTACTTAACGTTTGTTAACCAGGAAAGTCTGACTTGGAACAAAATCCAATTTTCAGCAGAGGCCCGACACCAGAGCACATCCACACAAACACAGGGAGGACATACAGACTCCACACAGAAGGCACCACAGCCAAGAATCAAACCAGAGAACCTGTAATGTCAGGCAACAATGCTACCACTGCACCACTGACTGTGTAAAGAAACAAGCATACAGAAACCACAGATTTTATAAGGAACAGAACCGAACAGATATGAGGCAAAAATCTGCAAATTTTTTTTTTACAAATGGTGGTGGGTAGGGAATTCAGGCTCTTGGCACCTGGGCCCAAGGTACAGGGTTCAAGCCTGCAGTATTCTCTACCCACCACCATGTATCCTGAGTTCTCTAGCCACCAGTATATAGCAACTGGGGCATTTTACACATGAACACAACACACACCAACACCACAACACACACATAGACACACACACACACACACACACACACACACACACACACACACACACACACACACACACACACACACACACACACACACACACACACACACACACACACACACACACACACACCCTACCTGAGCCCAAAGTCATGCCAGTTGTATTCCTTCCTGCAGTACAATCCATCCAAAAGCCCACTGCTATGAGAGCAAGTCCTTCCTCTTCCCGCGAGAGCAAGCCGGGTGCTACCCAGCCTGTGGACGTTGCAGTTCAATCCCCTTTCAGTCTATGCAGTTGTAACTGCATAGACTTCTCAGATATTTGCTGCTGAATGCTGTCTTCCTAATCTGGACTGCTGGTGAGACAGTCTGGATTTTGTGCGCATGCTCCAGTCCGGATATTGGGAAATGCCACGAGTGCGCATGCGTGATGTTCTGGGACTCACGTTTGTTTTCTTTTTGTTTTTATTTTATTATTTTCTTTTCTTTTTTGTTTTACAGCTGGGGGGACTGCAGTCTTGCAGTCCAATAGCTCACGCTGCCCCTGAAACTGGCTCACAAATAGAACCCAGGATGGGTGGCTATGCTTCCTCAAAATCACCTTTGACTGATAGTGTACCCCACGGTTCAGTCACTGGGCCACAGTTCTTTGCCATTTACTTCTCAGTGGTCAAAGCTAATGTTAAGAGTTTTTGAGTGTGAAAATTAAGTTGAGAACCAAGGATAGGACAAACTAAACTAGACAAAGAAAACAAAAGCAAAGCAAATACTGTCTTGTCTTAAGATATAAACTGGAACATAAGCCAGTGTTTTGCAAACAGGACACTGCAAACACTTGAATTCAGTTTAGGGACACCATTTTAGAAGATAGTCTTTTCTGTGCACTGAGTAATGCACATACTCCTCAACTCTTCAGAATTTTGCAGAAAGTCCAGATATTTGACTCATAGTTTTGGTCTATTCCTCAGAAAATCAGTGGTTGTGTGGCAAATCATCGATGACTAAAGTAACCAAGTAATGCCAGATTTTTGCATTTCAGACTTTGTATCCTTCAGAAAATGCTCATTAATACAAAACCTGTTATTCTAGCAACTTTCTAAGTTTACACCAACAATATTTAAAATGTGTCCATGATTTTCAGCCTTTGATATTCCATTATGTTTGGCTTTGTCCAGAATTATTGAATTAAGTGGTTGAGAGGTTTGTCTGAGCTTATACTGTAATGACTTTTGCAACTGAGACTATTTTTGCAGAACATGAGTGCTGAATGGACAACATAACTTGTATTCAAATTGTAAATCCAACATTACTCACTAGGTGTGTAATAGGCTAATAATCCCTAGGGTCTTTTTAAGCCTAACCATGCATCTCAAATCTCTAACAAATTCTGCTACCCTTGACAGGTGTAAGCAGGGTCTTGGGAGATGAAACATTAACAAGCAGGGGTTTGAGAGATGAACGATTTGCCCGCTGTCTGTCTCCATTAGAGACATAGGTACCAAAACAGGATTGAATTTCCTGTTCCCCGTCCAGTTGTCCAATTGATATGTTATTTAAATGCAACACAGGGCTTTTTTTTTATTTTCTGCTCTATGACAAATATTTAAGTGTAAAAGAACAAAACATTTTCAAAATGGATTCTAAATACTTGTCCATCAGTGAGAAACTGCATATGGACTAGGTTTAGAATTAATTTAAGGGACATTCACTTTATTTCCTAGTATGACTTTCAATCATTAACAGAAGAGTCAGGGATAAAGGCCCAAATCAAAGACACGTTTAAGTGCTTATAATATTTACCTGAGAAGTCAAAAGAATAAAAACACATATAAATTAAAATACCAACATATATTTTCTGAAGAAAACATAGTCTGCAACTGTGATGTTTGTTACTATGTGTTGACGGAAAGTCCAACATTTTTCCTTAAAAAAAAAATCATTGATTTTGGGATGGACACATGAAAAGTTTGAGCTGAAATCAAGGATGCCCCTGAACATTATTGACAGTTTAGAGGTATGCTTCCTTGATTAGCACACCAGATAGCTGCTCATGTGCTCTTGAGTGACAAACAGTATCACTCCACTGTAAGTCAATGGAGGACCCGATTTCAGGGGCTATAGGAAGAAGTCTCCCCTTTCACATCTACTTTTGTGCGCTCTCCTACAGGCAAAGTCACTCTTGTACGGCCATTTGCATCTTGCCACAGAAGATATATATGTGTGTGCATATATATATATATATATATATATATATATATACCAACATACAAATTAAACCAAGGGACACAGACTTCAGGACAGCACAAACACATGCAAGCACAACATAATAAAACAATGTCTTGTAATATTTGTTCTAGAGTACATAGTGTACTTACCAAAGCATGATGATAAACTTTAGCATGACTGATTTTGTTAAATGTCAGCATAGGCTGGACAGATTCCTTGTTCCTGCAGCCTTCTTATATTCTAGTTGGTTTTGTATAATAAATTGTTAGCTACCCTTTACTGAGCCTTTGCTAAGACAGCATTGCTTTACTCCCATGCAACAGTACATAATGAAAACTGAAAATGATTTAAATAAGGTTATGATCTGATCTAGTTTTTATTTTTTAACCTGTATTCAGTGTTATACTAATGCCGATCATCATTTCTGCATTTTTTTAATTCAAATTGACAGAAAATGTGCAGTGACACGTGATCGGCAGAGGCAGTTTATTAACCTGTTTTTGTTTACTCAAAGGCTATGTACATAGATGCAACAGTGTTGATGGCATTTATGCAGTGCACTTCCAAAGCCTCTCATTGTCTGAGAGACAGTATAGAATGCAGCATGAACATCATTTTATTTCTCAGCAGTAAAGTTAAGTTGATGAGCAGGGAATGAAGCACCACTCATGGAAAATTATTCGCTGTTTCATTTTCTACCCGTTGCTATTCTTTCTAGTTTTGTTGGCACAGCTGACTTCAATCAGCAGTAATGGCATTCATTGTGGGTAGCCCATGCAAATTATAAATGGATAGCTCAATGTGTATTAAGACATCATTTGGGGTTCTAATGCTACCAGACTTCAAGGGAGTTTGTGCCTTTTTACAGCTTCTACTGTTTCAGCTGACATTGTATTCTCACTTTTTTTCATATTGAATAATACAGCATTCCTGAGGTTCTGAGGTTAGAACTGTTTGCATATGCCTGGCCAGAAAATTCAACAGCAACCTGCATTTTGCCCTTGATTTTGCGTCACTAGGAAATTCGATTTTTGTTGTTTTATTTGGAATGTCATAACAGTTCATACAAATTTGATCAAAGCCAAAGAACTTGAGCTGCGGTAGCATTAAGTTGGCCCTTAAGAATGTAGGATTTGAGCATAGATATGAAAGGAATAGAACAATAGGCTTGAATTTGGGAATGGAGATCACAGTTCTGAAATTGTTCTTGAGATGATAAAGCCATTTTATTAGTAAGTGTTATTTACATTACAGAAAGTTTGCCTTAAGATTCAGTCCTCTTAAACTTAAAATTCTCTTTATTAGAAAAAATATCTAATCAGGAGGAACAAGAGTCATACTAGTAGCACTAGCAGCTGAAGGGCTTTTTATTAGAGTGCGTCTACAAGGTGTGTGTATCGATTATATCAGACAACTATTGAAATCGCTGTTGTGATGCAACTTTAAACATGTATAATTCTATAACATGGATGCTAGGTGAACATGGACATGAAAAAGGGAATATATTGTATTAGATGGAAGGTTAAAACAGGGTAAAATGACTGAATTTTGGTGTCAGGAATAATTCACCACAGACAAGAAATTGAAAATAAGGTAGTTTATAGACCACAGTTCAAAAGAAAGGAAAGGAAATGCCCTTCAAGGAGAGGTTCTAGAAACAACAGGAATGTTTATTCTACACAGAGTAAACTGCAGAAACCTATGTCCTTCATGAAAGACAAGTACAGTGTGGTGTCACTGAACTCGTTTACATAGTGCAAAGATATGTTTAGTTGTAAATATCCTTGCCATTTTACAACCGACATGTCAGTTACAAGCAGTGACTTCTTCATGATAAGACCCCACTTCGGTTTAGATATAGGGACTGAAGGCAGGCAAGGGTTTTAATTCTGTGTATTAGTTATTATGAGATAATTCACTTTAACTACTTAATTAAGAATACGTAGGAAACAGTATGTTAACTGTACTTTAAAAAGAGAAGCAACATATTCAAGCAAATGTAAAGTGATGGTCTAAGCATCTATTACATATTCTGCATTCCCATTCTAGGTCTTCTTTATTATCGCACTGGAGTACCATGTAAGTTGGGGTCCCTCTGGGGATATGTGTGCTTATGTTAGTCCTTCAGTGCTAGTAATAATGTTTGTTTCAAGTTAAAAATACTAGAGATGATCTAAATGAAGCAAAGGTCTTTATCTCACATGTGTCTTACTTCCATGAATTCATCCTGAAATGAAGATGCAGAATAATGTCAGTGCATCTGGCATGTTCTCTCATGTGTTCATAGGATATATTTCATGCTTTTATCACATGTGGATCCCTTACTTGGCTATCTCTCAGACCTCTAGGTTGGGCAATATGTTACTGCTTGCCTCACATACTTCGTACTTTTTGTAAGGCAAGCTGTTCATGTAGTATAAATCTCATCCTCTGACTATGTAAATCTGTTCTTAAACTCCAGATGAAGTACATGTACATAGGTAGATGTGCTGCTTTTATGCTTATAGACTGGATTGGGTTTTGAACATCAAAAATGTTTTGGCAAAATTGAGAAAAGAGTGTAGCAAACTAGTGGACCAAGCTTGTAAAGGTCATGTTGCCACAAAGAAGTGATAAGGAAGATAAGAAACATTGATGGGAGCTTCAGACATGTAACCTATTATCAAAGGTAAGTCATGTAAATGTAATCCACTAGTACAGGGGCCATATAGCTCTCTCATCTGCCAGTAAGGTGTGTCTGTTTACCCTGTGCCTGCTTTATTTTCCTAGGTAGAGAATGTAAACATAGACATCACAGATTGTGGCATCTGATACCAACATATACCTACTTATCAGCAAACATCAGAATTCATACTTTGTAGATGGCCCTTCAGTGGACAAGAGTGTATTTATCTGATGTCAATGTATGCACTCCCATTCAGGGAAATACCCAGGATGGTTACTATTGTGTATCATCTTCTAGAATGCAGCTTCCATTCCCAACAAATGTAGTCTAGCCCAACCTCAGAAGGTACAGGCTTAAGCAAAAAAAAAACAAAAAAAAAAAACTTTTAGTCAGCCAAGCATTTCCGAGAATAAATAAAATATTTAAAAAAAAAACTTTGTTCCTCTCTACAGTCTTATTACACTCTGTGAAACAAGACTAAAGCCCATGTTATTTTAAACACAATAAATTACTTCTCTAACCACCAGAAGTTACATATAAACTCACCAAAATGTATGTTCATATCTATTCCAGCTCCTAAAACAAAGCAAATCTTCTCGACCTAGACCACAACCCAAAGAATCTAACTGCACTGACTGCGCTTTAATATCCCATTTAATTAGCTTAGCTATTTCTGTGTCTAACTCCAATCTACATTCATTCCCTTTCTACACTGGTACAGAACTGCATTCTCAAACCCCTCCTCACCCAACCTATTCCAACTTTCCATGCTGCAGACTACCACTCTTGCCTCTGACTTCCTATCTTCTGAATGTCTCAAAGTATATGTCAGCGCTGTAGCTTGTCTAATGTCTGTTCCCATTAATGGAGCCATACAAGAATCCCATATCCCTAACTTCTGGAAACAATCTTACATTCTTCCACTCCAAAAAGGTGGTTCCTCCACTGAACTGAGCAACTACAGACCCATCACTATATTATATCTGCACTTAATATGATCCTGGAAAAGTGCATACATACCCAACTACTTCAGTATCTACTGTCTAATAATCTTCTATCCACACCATAACATGGATTTGTTCATCTCATAGTTGTGCCTCTTTATGTCTTTCATTAATAACACTATACATTACTACAGAAAGAGCAACATCCTTATAGCTACAATATTCCTTGATCTATCAAACGCATTTGATACTGTTTTCCACTGCAAATTACTCCAAAACCTCTCCATACTCTGATTTTCATCTTCCTGTCTTTCATGATTCAGCTTTTACCTCTCCAATAGGACTCCAGTGATCAAATTGCAACAGACTACTGACTACGTCCCCCCTATACCTCTTAGTGTCCCACAGGCCTCTATCCTATGTCTTTTACTGGTTAACATTTTTATCAGTGACCTGACTTTACTTTCTGGCAACTCCCCTCTACATTTAGTATGTCAATGACAATTATCTCCACTTCCTAAACAATTCATGAGTTTCAATCTATAACTCAACATTCATTCTCATCAGCAGAAAAGTAGCTTAACAATTCAAACCTATTTCTAAATGCAAATAGATGCAAAAAAAAAAAAAAAACTCATGCTCTTCACCTACAAACAGCACCAAGACTAACTTTTCTGTTATCTTCACAAAATGGCACCTGAATCAAAAAAGACTCTCAAGCCAAAAGACATACACTAACAATAAATGATAAGCAAAAATTTAGTGATCACACACAGGTAGTAATGAAAAATGCATCAAAAACTCCATTGTCGGCTAGAGAGTTAAGCCATTCTGTACCGATTGTAGAAGGAATATATAGTTGTCCTTCCTAGTGCCTACTTTATCATACACAGCAAAATTTCTCACAAACCTACACTCCATTCAATTCTTTAAGCTACAGCAAACTTATAATACAATTACCAATTTTGCAACTAACTTTTCAGAACAGAAACGTGATTGCTGTACAGTCAAACAACTTAGCTGGCTTGAATTCCTAATTTACTTAAGATAATGAATGTAAAACAAACCCCAAAAAACTTCTACTGTTCCAGTAAATGCTCATGTTTAACACCACTCCTGTTCTGGTATCTCCCACTCCCCAACCCTCATTCTCAGAACCTCTTAAAAGTATTCATCACCATAAGCACAACCAATAACTCAAATGGGGAGGTCCTCTATTAATGTAAAATAGTGAAATGGAACTCTCTCCCATTACCTATATGGGAAATAACTAGCTTCCTAATATTTAAAACTCAACTAAAATTGCATCTTCTCACCAATCATGTGTCAATGCTTACCTCTGCAAAGATGATTTCTCAATCTTCCAAACATTTATTTTTCTCTACTCATCCATACTGCACCTTAATATCCACTACTTCATTGACAAAGTACCATTGTCATCTAATACCTTCTTGTTTGTGTATTTGTTTCTTTACCTGTATTTACTGTCCACTAATCTAACCCACCTCCCCCTATTCATACTTTTGATAAGGTACTGTAACTCTATCTCCTTAATTTCTCTCTACTAACACCTCCACTTCACTGCCACCCCATCTCCTAAGTACCCCTTGGTACATTAGTCTTAAGCTCTAAGGATTATCTGTTATTCTTATGCTCTGAAGACTGTAATTAAACATTCTCTATATGTTATCACTTAAACTCTAAAACATAATACTCTTAAATCTCTCTGACTTCCTTTTCAAGCAGTCAGAGCTACCTTAAATCCCTGGTCTTACTCTAAAACCCTTTCTTTTTCCTTCTGTAATATTCTTTTACTCGGCTAACAACTATTTGTGTGCTCTGATTACTACAGCATATGTTATGATTCTGATCTTCATTTGTAAAGATATATGCATCATTCCTTAATGAACCCTTTCTTTTAAAGATATTACACGTTGTAATCACCTTATTTTCTTGGGGGGGGTGTATAATTTGAAATTTTCTCCTTGAGTCTTTGGTGAAAGGAGCCTTTAAGCCCATTAATACTTTCCCAGTAAACAAATGCAAATATATAAATAAATGAATATTTTTAAAGTGTGCATGTGTACATATGGTTATATCTTTGCACACAGAAAGTGGAGAAATTTTTCACAATCTGAAGAACAGATGAAAGATGTCTTCCTCAGGGATGTACTAAAATCTATGGTGGCCAAAGCTCTCACAGGTGCTTTTTTATCAGTCAGTCAAGTGGGTGAGAGGGTTGTAAAACATGATATTCCATACCCTTCATTTCCTAGACTAGAAAGCATGACCTGCTTCCTGTAGACCAGGGTTTGATCCCCCTGACCCCATTTATCTACTTTGTCACTCTGAACAAGTCACTTGCCTAGGCAAAGCTCACAGACTGAAACTGAAAAAGGTCTGTGTGGATGAGTGCTTTACCTTAGTTAAACAGTTATATTGGGGGGGGGGGCAGCATCATAGGAGATCCAAAGGGAGGAAGGCTGGTGAGACCAGAAATGTGGGCATAAAGTGATGAGTTTGAAAGTTTCCACTTGGAGTACCTATCTACTTTGGAAGATGACAGCAACGACTTCACATGATTAGCGGCAGTATTCAAGAATGTGTACATTTTCCGAAAAAATAGACCAGGATGAGTTATTTATCTGCATACCTCTCGACTCTCCAGATTTTCACAGAATGTCCAGATTTTTGCTTCATACTTTTGATCTGTTCCTCATAAAAGTTTTGGTTTTCAGGCAACTCATTGAGGACTGAAGTCAGACAATAATGACAGTCACTTGAGTTTCAGACTTCATATACTTAGAAAATTCATGCTAAAGTAAAACATGTTATTCTACCAACTTTCCAAGTTTATAAAAGCTATATTTAAAAATTGTTCCTATTTTGGACTTTTGTCCCTGCATTATTTATAGTTTTGTTAGATTTGTTGCACAAAGAGTTTGGGAGTTTTATTTTACTGACTGATTAGAGACAAACATAATGCCAAACGCATGTATATTGCATTATTGTACGATATAAATAGTGAATGCTATTTCATTGTATCGATAATGTCTAAACCACAAAATATCGAACACACGAAACAGCAAATTTTTTCCCAGGGAAAAAATCTGCTGCTCCGCAAAAAAAAAAAAAAAAAAAAAAACACAAAGATAAGTGGGGGGGGGCACACATCCTGATGTGGAGGCTGTGCCCCCTACACCTCCCCTACTTAAATATACCAACTCCGAGATCTCACCATAGTGGAGGAAATGGCAAAGCCCCAAAGACGGCCCACCAATTTTTTTCCCTGGGAAAAAATTTGATGTTCCGTGTCTTCACTATTTTGCCATTTTGACAATATCGGATCGAGTAAATAGCTTTCGCTATTTAGTCCATTCGATACACTAATATAGACCCTACAAAAAAAAGTTGCAGAAGAAATTCAACAAACTCATGAGCTGAAAAGTATAAGGCTTTTTCTGCCTCATTTGCGAAAATGAAATATATGTGTAAAAACTATTGACATATAAGAGAGTCTAACCCACTTGTTATGCCATTTTAATAGTTAATTCTACTTTATCGGTCAAGTTTAACTTTTTTGTTTTCCTATGAAATGATAGTGCCTTTTTTATCGCAGAAAGGATGTGTAACATTGGGACTCCTTTTCAAAAGAATTGTTGGAAGCTGAAAGCGTCAGGTGTGTTATGACAAATGGGACCAAGGTATGATTATCACAGGTGACATGCAATGCTCTGTGCAGTGAAGGAAAGTTAAAAGTTAAAAACAGACAAATCAGCTGTCAGCCCATTGTCATCTAGGGAATTTCCCAGCATGGACACAGAGGAAACTTTTGTTCCTTTACAGATCTCTAGTGATGCTGCATACAAAGAAAAGCCTCAGATTTATAAGTTTTTGCTCTTTTTCAAGATAATAGTAAATGGGCCAGATAGCAATAAAGAAAGGCCCAAGAACAAAAAAGAATCCTTTGATATGTTTGGGCCAAACATGTACTGAACAGAGCACAGAAAGGACAATTAGACATGTCTCATTCCCAAAAGATTCCTGAAAATGGAACCAAAAAATACATGCAGCTAGCTTCCCTTTTTCTATAGTTTAAAGAAAACTACTACAGTTTACAAAGTAAAGATGAGGGATTTCAAATGGGACATTAGGGAGTTTGTTCTTGGTGAAAGTTTGTTTTTTAAAGTGATAGTGCTTGTTACAAACCATTTTATTTTTGCAGTAATTAAAGCAGGAGAGCACTGGCACTGACAATTTCTCTGTATTTGTCTTTGCTAATGTTTTGGCACAAACCCTTGCAAGTAATACCTCACCAAACTTAGAGGGGGAGGCAATGACATTCTGCCACTGATAATTTTGTATATTATAACTACAGCACCCTCTTCTTTATTTACTTTATCAAAGGATTGCATGCATGCTAGCCAGAGTATAAATAAGTGTTCTGTACATCTCACTTTTGGATCCACTCCAAGTGCTTGCGTGCTGTTTAGTCATGACACACTTACATGCTACCACATGATTGAAAGGGCATGTGGTTTAACTCCCAGTATTTTGATCTCTTTTACCTACTTAGTTCTCCCAATGCCCAATTGAATAAAACTGTATAGCCATACCAGACCCCTAACTCAAACCCTAAGACTCCCTTCCCACTCCCCTAACCTTAAAAAATTCCTTCTCACTTCCTAACTCTAAAACTCCCTTACCACTCTCTAACCCTAAACTTCTCTTCCTGTTCCCTAAACCAAAACCTAACACTGGGACTCATTTCTTGCTCTCTATACCTAAAACTCCCTGCCTGACCAGTGCCCTAATCAATACGGCCACTCCCCTCCCCATGGATGCAGCACTTACCCGACTCAGACTTGAATAATGAGTTTGGGTAAGCTGTGCCAGCTGCTTTCCTAAAGTCATATAGAAGTTTGAACTCAATTGGAAGCCTACTCAGACTACAAGGCACTCACATATGTGGCCTTCAGACAGTAGTCTTCCAACACTTGGGACTCAAAATCTGGAATCAGTTAATAAGGCTGAGTAGTCAGTAGAGATAATGACTGGCATTCATCGCCCTCGTTTATACTATGCCAAGCCACAATGCGGCCTAGGGTAGTACACAAGGAGTGCTGATTCAGAAAGTCCTTGCAAGCTTCACTGTATATGTGCAACATGACTATTAACTATGTACAATTAGTGGCGTAAATAGGCATGTCTAAACAGGGTATAACACAGTACAGCAGGGCACATCTGCTCTGCTTCAAGCCATCGTGCACAGAGTGCAACTCCGTATAAACATACTTGTACAATGTAAATATGTGCATGTGATTGCAATTATATATGTGATGTTTGTGTGTGCTTCTGCTGGGATTTCTTTAAGACTGTGTGTACAGGACTGTATACATGGGGGTAGGTCTATATTAAATCAGTGAATGCTTAAAAAAGCGAATGCTGATTTATCAACCCCATGTAGGTGAAAGCTTACAATCCTGAACACTTAGAACAGTGATTTTTTCCCCAGGGAAATAAATAATTAAAATAGACCACTGTCAAAACTTCTGATTTAAGGTCCATGTTAAAGATGACTTTATATTTATTTTAAATAAGAAAACAGGATTCCAGCTGGTACTGGAGATAGGGACATTCATTGTAGCATCATTCCACTGTTGAAGATAGACAGTCCTTTTTTTTTTTTTTTTTTTTTTTGCTGGAACTACAGCCCTCCAACACACACACACAGACACACACACACACACACACACACACACACACACACACACACACACACACACACACACACACACACACACACACACACACACACACACACACACACACACACACACACACACACACACACACACACACACACACACACACACACAGTCATTGGCTAGTGGGGCACCAGTTTGTACAGGAAATGCTGGACCCTCTCTGGGTGTGAGGGTGTGGTAGGAAAGGATCATATGTCTTTGCCCTGCTTCCCCAGGAGAGAGTAGGAACTGGTGCCTGGGAATGCGTATCTATTGGTGGACACTTGGAGGATAAATAGAAGTTATGTACTTACCATAACGTTCCATGTGAGTTGTTTATCTCACCTTTATTCTCACTGATGGGTTCGGAGCCGATCCTCGGCTCTGACACGGCCGATATCAAAGCTCAAGGTTTGCCGGTAGCTTGAGACCAGCCCCTTATCCCACCATGCACTGCTGGAATTTCCTCAGATCTTGTTTGCTGCAAATAATAGTCTATACATATATATACATATGTACAACCTATACATACTGTCTTATATATATCTATGAAGAAGAGTACTCAAAGGGAAAGAGAAATATTGAATAACCAGGATGGCACTAGCTTCTAAGTCAACAGTCAGCCAGGAGGGGGAAGGAGGGAGGGATGTGAGAATAAAGGCAAGATAAACAACTCACATGGCACATTATGATAAGTACATAACTTCTATATGTGAAGTTGTTAATCTCGCCGATTATTCTCACTGATGGGTAGCGTCCCTAGCACCCTCAATCTTGGGTGGCTCATGGGAGTATGTTCTTCAGTACTGTAGAACCAAAGGAAGACCTGTCCCTAGAAGCCTTATCTACTTTGTAATGTGAGATAAAGGCATGAGGGTTAGACCAAGTGGCTGCAGCGCAAATATCGTCAAGGGGCAATTTAGCTTGAAAAGGAGAAGAGGTAGAGACAGCTCTGGTAGAATGAGATTTTGGTTTGTGCATTAAAGGCATGCTCACAGTTTCATAAACAAAGGATATACAATCGGATAACCATTTAGATAAGGTTGTTTTAGCCACTGGATTGCCTTTTCTTGCTTCTGAGAAGGCTACAAAAAGTTGATCTGATTTCCTAATATGCTTAGTTCTGTCAAGATAAAATCTGAGCTGTCTGTGAACATCAAGTTTGTGCAGCATATATTCTAAGTTGTTAGAGTGGTTGGGGAAGAACACTGGTAGTTCAATGACCTGATTGATGTTTGACTCAGAACAGACTTTAGGTAAAAATGAGGGGTTCATTCTGAGAGATACTCTATCAGCATGGAAGATTATGTAGGGTATTCTGATGGATAATGCTTGAAGTTCTGACACTCTGCGGGCAGACGTAATGGCCACGATAAGAATTTTAAAGCACAATAAAAAACTGGTTCAAAGGGAGGAAGAATAAGTTGAGACAGCATAAGATTTAAATTCCAGGGAGAAAAGGGAATTTTGATCAGAGGTCTCATATGAAGAATGCCTTTAAGGAAGGTTTTGGATAATTTATGGCTCATAATATTTGAGCCATCAAGACCAAGGCGAAAATTTGAGATAGCAGCCAACTGAACTCGAACTGTAGCAGCTGCTGCCCCTCCCTGAAAAATTTTTGTCAAAAATTCCAAGATCGAAGATAGCGGAGCTCAAAAAGGGTCAATGTTCTGCGCGTTGACCCAAATTGAGAACCTTTTCCATTTGCTGTCATAGTATTTCCTGGTAGATGGCTTGTGAGACCAAGAGAATCTGTCTTGTATCTTCTGAAATTGAACGAAGCCTGGCAATTAAGGGAAGTGGATTAGCCAAGCAGTCAGTTTCAGGGACTGTAGAGAAGGATGAAGGTCCCCTGACGGGTGCGTTAGAAGGTCCAGAACTGGGTCCAGGATCCATGGATCCTCCAACAGATGATGGTGAAGAAACGGAAACCAAATCTGTTGAGGCCAGTAGGGGGCTATGAGTATAACCTTCCTTCCCAGTGATTTTGCTTTCTGTAGAAATCTGGGTATTAATGGGAAGGGTGGAAATGCTTAAAAGAGACCTGGGGGCCAATCGTGTAAAAGTGCATCTCTTGGGGAATGACCGGGAGGTGGTATCAGGGCAAAGTAGCTTCTGCATTTTGAATTGATGTGGCTGGCAAAGAGGTCGCAGCAAGGCTGGCCCCATTTGTGGAAAATCAACTCCGCAACCTGTTGATTGAGAGACCACTCATGAGGGAGTAATATTGCCCTGCTTAGCTTGTCCGCTATGACGTTGGATTTCCCTGGGATGTGCGTTGCTAACAGAAAACGTTGGGATGACACAGCCCATTGACAAACCTTGAGGGCTTCTTGACAAAGGGGGTTAAGTCTTGGTTCCGCCCTGCTTTTTCAAGTACCAGACTACTGACATGTTGTCAGTCTGAACTGCAATAGTCCCTAGAGGGAGAGAGTCCTGAAAGTACTACAACTCCAGAAGTACCGCTCTCAGCTATAGAACATTGATGTGCAGATGTGATTCTTGATCTGTCCATGTGCCTTGGGCAGTCTTTCCCCTGAAAATGCCCCCCCACCTTATCAGGGAAGCGTCTGTGGTCACAGTGGCTACTGGGGGGGGGGGGCAAAGGGTCTCCCTACTGTAACATGAAGAGATGTCAACCACCACGGAAGGTGTCTCCTGCAAGAATCCATGATAAGAATCATGTGGTGCATTGGTAGTTTCTGGTAAGATCACTGAGTGAAAAAAAGTCATTGAAGGATTTGCATATGCATCCTTGTGAGTGGTATAGCCAGGATTGCTGCCGCCATCAAACCCAGTACTTTCAATACCTCCGCTACTGTAGCTTTGTTCCTTGACACCAGTGAGCTGACGTTTTGGTGAAGAAGGAAGACTCTTTAGACAGGGAGATGTAGAGTGGTGGTTGAGGTATCTAACTCTGCTCCTATAAAAACTGTATGCTGAGATGGCAATAAGGCAGACTTTTTGAAGATGATCGTAATACCTAATTGATGGCAGAGTGAGTGTATTGTGTTGCCTGAGTCAATTGATGTCTGGTGGTAGCGGTGAGGAGCCAATCGTCTAAGTATGGAAACACCTGGAATCCTAGATATCTCAGGTGAGCTGTGACAACTGCCATGTATTTGGTGAACACTCTGGGGGCTGAAGTGAGACCAAAGGGCAGGGCTTGAAACTGGTAATGATTGGCTCCCAGCCGGAAGCACAGATGATCTCTGGAGCATCGGTCCATCTTTATGTGATAGTACACATCCTTGAGATCTATGGAGCACATCCAATCACCTTTCCCTAAAAAGGGAAGAATGGACTGAAGTGTGACCATTCGGAACTTCTCTTTCTTTATGAACTTGTTGAATCTGTTGAGGTCCAGGATAGGTCTCCAGTCCCCTGTTTTCTTTGGTACCAAAAAGAATCTTGAGTAAGTTCCGAATCCGACTTGGTCTGCTGGGACTGGTTGGATGACTCTTTTTTCTAGCAATCTGTGGACCTCTACGATTGCTTGTTCCCTGAGATTGGGTGGAACATCTGGGATTTTTTTGATAGGAATGGGGGGGATAAAGAACGGTATGAAATATCCTCTGGAAATGATGCTTTGTACCCAAGTATCCAATGTTATGTTTATCCAGGCTTCTGGGTACAAAGACAAGCGACCCCCGACTGCTTCCGGAGCCGAACAGTCAGGCCCCCTTTCAGGAGCGCTGGTAGGACTGACTGGAGAACTGACTCCTGTCACCCTGTTGCTGTGGACCCCCTCTGCCACGGGGGTGGCGTCTTCCGTTATAACCCCCTCCTCTGCCTCTAGAGGGGGTTTCACCACGTATGTCGTGAAAGGCTGCTTGAGTTTTTCGGAACCACATCTTTCCCCCCTTAGGACCCTTGAGGTAGGGCCGAGTAGAAGTATAAAAGTGGACCCCAATGGCAGATAAAGTCTTGCCTTCCTGTTCACACCTGGTTAAAGTTTCCTTTACTTTGGGCCCAAACAGTGATGAGCCATCAAATGGGGTATTAATAAAAGAAGACTTGAAGGGTTCCGCAAATGAACAGAGATAGGTTCATAGGTTCATAGGTTCATACTAGGCTATCTGCCCGAGGGCATTTACAAGCCTAGCCCATAGTTTTGTGGCTTACGCCACCCCTTTAGTATGGGGAACTATACCCATTATTTTGCTGTGCCTCTGTTGAGCAGTGACACTGAGGTAATCCCTGGGGTATATCTGTGATCTCCCATCCATTGGTCAAGATTTCTCTTGAACAAGGCCAGCGAGGTGCTCTGCCTCACATATACCGGGATTTTATTCCACAGCATAGGAGTCTTTGGGTGATGAATCTATCCCTCCAGCACGTCTTGTAAAATGGGTCAAGGTTTAAGTCTCCCCTTGTGACTCTGACGGATCTAGATTTTTTGAGGTGAAGCATATTCATCAAATCTGGGTTTGACATGGCCTTGTATGTTAGGCAAAGGTCACCCTGATGAGCAACCGACTGAATAGAGCTGGAGTTCTTTTAGTCGGGCAGCATAGGACAGATGTTTGAGACCCTTTATCCTTTTGGTGAGGAACTTTTGTGGCCTCCAGCTGCTGCAAGTGTCGGGTCAGATACATTTATTGACTGGGGCATTGTACTCAATCATTGGTCTGATGAGTGATGAGTATAGGGAGACTATGACCTCCCTTGATCTAGATGAGAATCCCTTCATGATAAGGTGGGCAATGTAGAAGGTCTTCCTAACTACTTTAGCTACATGGGTGTCGAATGAGCTACATGGGTGTCGAATGTTGAGACCGAAAAGCCTTCAAGAGCACAGACTCATCCTCAGTAGGGGTCTTGGACTGCCAATCGCCCCTCTGACTAAGGATCTCTAGTATCTCTGCAAAATAGATATCCTCAGAGAGGGACCGAGGGGACCCTTCTGACTCATCTAAGTCCGTGTCAGATGTCAAAGACTCCTGTGGGGAGTCTAAGTGCCTCCTCTTGCACAGTCTCTTTCT
This sequence comes from Protopterus annectens, assembly GCF_019279795.1. Lineage (NCBI taxonomy): Eukaryota > Metazoa > Chordata > Ceratodontiformes > Protopteridae > Protopterus > Protopterus annectens. Next base: position 1,542,489,572 of record NC_056746.1, on the reverse strand, counting down.
GGGTACCTCCTCAGTGGGGGGGTTTGGGGAGGTCTCAGAAGAGCAGGGGACACCCTGTGGGGGCACTTGAGGCTCAGGGTCTCTATGCTTAGAGGGGTCGGTAGATGCAGAAGTAGACACAGGAGCTTGAGGGGAGAGGGAAAGCTGAACCGATGCTGATGTTGTCTTTGGAGACAAAACTCTCCTCATAGCATCGAAGGAACCATGGCTCCGACAAGGCGGAGTGGACGGACCCGAGAGTACCGTCCGATCCTCCCACACCGAAACCCCGGGCTCTGAGCCTGAGGTAGGAGCCAAGATCATCCGAGCCGAAGCCCCGAGAGGGAGAGTCGGCACCAAGTCGGTGTGACTATCCTCCCCAGACCCGACTGGAGAGTGTCTGTTCCTAGAGCCCTCGGTCGGCACTGAGGACATTCGAGTAGATGGAGCAGACAATCACAGAGCGGGTATCGGCTCCAAGGGTCCAACCACCATTGGTTTGACTTCCCTCGGCTCCGAGAATGCAGTACGGCCCAGAGAAGTAGACAAGTTCGGTTCCATGGACTTCGGCACTGACAAGCTGGTCAGGGCCGACAACAATTTGGCAAGTCCTGGTACCTGTAAAAACTTCTGCACTAGCCGATCCATGTCCAAATCCAAAAGGCTGACTGAAGACTTAGCTGAATGCATTGAAGGTGCTGACTGGAGCAGAGGTGAAGAAGGAACTTTGAAAACCGGCTCCAATACTGATAGCTGGCTCCAAATCAAAGGTACACTCAGCTCCGATGACTGTGGAACTGATGACCCTCCTTCTGAAATTTTAGCCTTTTTGGATACCTTATCTGAAGACTTGGATTTTGAAGATTTGGAAGACGTACTAGCACCTTCATGGCTATTCAAAACCTCTGAAAAAGATTGCTGTAGCAATCCTCTGTCTATAAGTTTTCTCCTTCTCTCCAAGAGTACTCTTGAAGAGAAGGAGTGACAAATGCTACAGGTGTCTTGGAAGTGCTTAGCCACCAAGCAGTAGACACATTGAATATGTCTGTCAGTGATGGACATTTTCTGTCCATAATCTGGGCATTTTTTAAAACCCTATTTGGGATGGGATTTCTCCCTATCCTCTGACATACTGAGAGAAAAACAGTAAATAGATTCACAAACAACTAAGCCCAACCCGGGCACTAGCTACAACAGTAATATATATATATAAATAAAATATATATAAATAAAAATATAATACAAATATAGGACTAAGAGTCCCACAGGAAAAAAACTAACTACTAAAAGGATTAATAGTAGGAAAAGGGGCTAAAGGTCCACACAAACTAAAAAGCCAACAAGTCCCTAATTTAAAACAATTTAAACTATCTAAACTGTCTAAACTATCTAAAAATAACGGAACTAACACACACTACATAAATATATCAAAAAGGAAAACTTTTTAAAAACTTGCTGTTAATTCTGTTTCTAAAATGGTCCGAGCTATCTGGATCACCGAGATCTCCCTTGCTGCGGCAAACTAGATCTGAGGTAATTCTAGCAGTGCATGGTGGGATAACGGGCTGGTCTCGAGCTACTGGCAAACCTTGAGCTTGCTATCAGCCATGTCGGAGCTGAGGATCGGCTCCAACCCATCAGTGAGAATAATCAGCGAGATTAACAACTTCACATTAAGTGTTATCAGTGCACATGGTGGTGGTGGACATGTGACATCTGATGTCATGACCAATAGCAAATCCAACATAGTCAGACGTCTTTACCACGTACCACCAAGAAAATCATAATCAGTAGTATAATAGTTTCCTGGTTTAGCTGCAGTATGTCCTAGTATTTCATTGGTGGAGTTAATACCCAGCCAGTCCACCCACTTGTAAGACATGTCCATATGGAATGTCATAATTCACCTAGAAGAACAACATATAACATTACCAGGGCAACAATACATTGGGATGCCAGCCAGTAAAATGGAGAGATATAGCTTGTGTGGGATTTTGTGGCTTAAGGTGATATAACTGTAGAAAACAAAAACTTGAACAAAATTAGAGTATGCTGGAAACAAAAACATGAAAGAATTAGAGTATGCTGGGGTGGAGAAGCAAAGGCATTCATCAAATGAAATATATTTTTCTTTTGACAAGTGCCAGGTGATGGACATATAAGAGCTGTGATTCTGCTCTCAGAAATTTAAAGCATTGGTAAACATATATTCATTACCATGTAGCAGATATCACGTCTGTAGTGTGACCTCAGACATATTTCATGGGTGTATCATGCTTCTGTCATCCATTTGAATCATTCAGTGAAATGCATTTCACTTCCTTGTGTAGAGGATTTTATAGCTTGCATTACTTTTACAGTACTCTTACAACTCCTACAATTAGCTTGAGATGATGATATCACATTCTCATACAAAGAATAATAGTAATAGTAATAATAATAGTAATAGTAATAATAATAGTAATAGTAATAATAATAATAGTAATAGTAATAGTAATAATAATAGTAATAGTAACAGTAATAATAATAATAATAGTAATAGTAATAATAATAGTAATAGTAACAGTAATAATAATAATAGTAATACTAATAGTAATAGTAATAGTAATAATAGCAGTAATAGTAATAATAAAAAATATCCTCACCTTCCTTGTCACCATCAGTCATCATTATCTTTGCATTATGAAACTGTTTTCAAAAAGCACACATCTGCACTTACAATCTGTAGAACATTCTCAAAATACCAAAGCCAGCATGTTTCACTAATAATTACGTAATCTCACTTCATCTCCAGGGTAACATGACACTTCTTTCTCACTAGTCAGTATTATTTTGCTTCCTTTGTTCTGTGTATGACAATCTGTTTTTTTTTTTTTTTTCCTGGTGCTAGGCATCCTTTTCATTCCCTACCATCCATGACTTAACAATCTTTCTTTCGGGCAGGTCCAGGCCTCTGGGTCCCCACCTCCTCCTTATGGCATGCTGACAAATATCCCATCCTTTGCCTGGGTGGAGATATTGGGACATTACAGTGTCACTTGAGTGAGTGATACAGTTTTTCATATGCTTTCCTACATCCCCAGATGCAAATGAAAAATAACTTAACCACTGCCTCTACTGTAGCCCTTTGCATTCCAGTGTGCAGATGCCTATGCAAATCCTTGTTGAAGTTATTAGCCCTGCTGGGGACTCTAATCTGAAAATCTCGCCATCCCACTTTTATCCAAGAAAGATGCACCTGCTATTAGTTATTCAGTTATATCCCACAATTCTCCCAGGTGTCTCTTTTGGTCAGAACCTTGTAAACTGAATGTATACTCCAATAGCCTGCACTGTAATTTTAGATCAATTCCAGTGTAACATGACACAACTGCAAGATTGTATGGTCACATACCATATTCTAGGAAATATCACTATGTGATGCAGATCTCTAGAGGGATTTGATAAAATAAGATGTGTCTTTGGCGTGATCCCAGTACCAAAATTCACTTTTGGAGCTGTCTATGATGTCATATTGAAGCAACATGTGAATAATTTTTAGAATGTATCTGTAACACTCTTGCACACAACCCCCAAACTGACTTAGGAATAAGATCACACTTCTGTTACACTCGTTTGAAATCATCTTTTGTAGATCTTACAGATTTCAGATCAGGTACTTAACTAATATAAGTTGCAAAATCAGTAAAACTCAAGCCTGTTAATCTTCCTGAAGCTGCCCAAATGATTTTACTTCTCTTGGGATCAGTTATAGCAAAAAGCAAGACCTTCAGCTTAAGGGAAAAGAGAGGTAGTCTGTCTGAAGTTCCTCCTGTTCAGTGCCATGGAGCATAACTCCAACAGAGAAATAATATCCCATTATAATATGGAGTATGTATGCATGTGTATGTCTGTCTATGTGTGTGTGTGTGTCTGTTTGTGTGTGTGTGTGTGTGTGTGTGTGTGTGTGTGTGTGTGTGTGTGTGTGTGTGTGTGTGTGTGTGTGTGTCTTCCATTACGACATGGAGTGCATGTTTGTGTGGCTTCGTCAGTCTGTCAGTCTGTCTGTCTGCTTGTCCATGTGCATGTATGTGCTGTCAAAAGCCAAGTCTATCAAGCCATTTGGGATCCATCATTTTAATTTTATGAATCAATAACTATATCAGAATAACGTGATACATTTTAACATGTGAATAGAGCTCCATAGTGGAGGGATTGAAGATAAGTAACTTCCATGCCCCTGGGTAGCCAGGTGCACATTCTACATGCCATGAAATGCACATTTTATTTATTTTTGTGCAAAATATATCTCCTGAAATGCAGCAATAATTTTATCATTGTATATTTGTTAAATGGCTTTTCTTTTTCTGTATTTCTTTTTTCCAACATGCCTAGTTTTCTAGTGTTGAAAATGTACCCTTTGCAGATTAATGTATTTTCCATGCTGAAGGAGGGGGGCTACAGTTATGATGACTGGGACTGCATTGTGCTAGGCAGTGTACAATTCCAAAAATATTACCTATGCGCCTTATTTAGTCTCATGTGATGAGTACTAAATGTACTTCTGAGAATCTTATTTTATTCTATTGTTCATACCATTGACACCTACTGATTTTCTAAGTCTTTGAAATTCTGCCATTTCAACATTATAGACTCATTAGTCTAGTAGGCTCTGATATGATGACCAGAGAGTCATAAAAATATAATTCTGGGAACAGAGATGTAAATGGTATAAAAAATAATTTATGACAGCTATTTCTTTAAGAGCCTTTGTTCCCTCCATACTCCCTGACTAATTAGTTATATCATTTTGCAATTGTAAGTAATGGCTGCAAATGGTTGCCATTCCCCTCACACTACTGGACTTGAAATTATGGTTATCCTAGTTATAGCATTTGACGAGGTACATATTTCCCAGCTATTGGAACAATACTTCACTACAGTATTCTTCAAGATGAGTATGCAATATATACATATGTATATGTACATATATATATGTAAGTGTGTGTGTGTGTGTGTGTGTGTGTGTGTGTGTGTGTGTGTGTGTGTGTGTGTGTGTGAATGTACATAGACATGTATTTTTTTGTGAGACTCTAAATCCAACATGTTTAAACACTTCTATGCACTGGCGTCTCTTTAAATTAAGGCAAGAATTTTAAGCACAAAGGCTCCTTTTCTAATGTGCCAGGTGAGCACATAGGGTAGACAACTGATTTTAAAATTATTTTGCTCATGTGGTGATAAGAACCAGACCTACACCTAAGCCAATGTTTAGCTTGTTTCCACTTATATTTAGACTATTAGTAATTACTACAAGTTTAATTCAAGAAGCATTCTTTTGAGGTTAAAAATGCAAATTAATCTTTCATTATGTTTACTAAACAGATTACTAACTAGAAATCTTAACACTAATGTACTTATCTATATGCCACATTTATCTGGCCGTTTTAATATAAGTACCTCAATATCCATGAAACAACAAAGCAACTTATTTTCACTAGAGTCCTACTGTTGTCTGTATTGTCAGGATGATAAGCTGTAGAGATAGATGCATGAAGGGTAGAAATCATTTAATAAAATATGTAGATGCTAAGGTTTGCATCTGACACATACTACTTTTCTTCCAGGTGCTGTAACCCATAACACATATTGCATTCAGACTAACAAAATGTGCACAAGAACCATGTAAAGCAAACAAAAAGGTATTAACAGCTAAATCGACAATAAGTGCTCTTACAAGGCTGCTTTGAGAGCATGACAAAGTTCCATGACTTGCTTAAGATTTGCATGCAATTGCTAATGGATTCAAATCTAGTTCTGAAGATGTAAGCTATAGAACCCATTATACGTCACTTCAGTTTATATGTAAATAAGAGCTCATTAATCTTTTGGATTTTTTTCAGTCATTGTGAAGCTATACTGCACTTTAGTTACTGCAAAAAAAAATGAATAGTGACATAACTCTCATTTAAATGGAGAGGAGGCACTTTTTTCCTTTTGTTAATTCCTATTCCTTCTGTAGCATCTAACCTTATTGCTTTCTCAAAGAAAAATGCCAGTAGCCCTTGTTTGTAAAGAGTCCCCTAGCTTTGGCAAATGATTTGAACTTGTTAGGTATGTGCATGCCTTGATTCCTACAGGCAGTAGTACAGCAGTCGTATGAATGCTCGAGGCAGGGACGAGGTTAACTCATTTCACATCAAGTCATCTCTGTAAGTCCTCAGTAATGAATGGTTTGTTTCCTAAACTTGTCTTTCCCTAACACGGGCTCTATTGATTTTCAGATCCCTGTCAAATAACAAATACTTAGCAGTGAACAGTTTTCGGATGATATTGACTTTTTCTTCCTGCGAGCTGTTACTTTCTCTATAATTACTCTCCTTCACATGTGCGGATGCCCATACTTTAAAGTACCATTGACTGTAAGTAAAATTCAGTGCATGGGATTATGTCCTCAGACTGGTGGGTACTTGAGTAATAAATACTACTGCAGGGCTTGATAGGAATACTCCCTTGACTCTTGTTTATCTCTGCTAACCTATAACCTCAGTGTCCTTTCCCAGAGTCTTGCCTTGCAGTGTACTACATTAAGGGGATGGGAAAGGGAAAAAAGGAAAGGAAGAGAACTAAGGAAGCCTCCTACAACTGCCAGACTAAATGAAAATATATTGAAGAAGTCAGGGAGGAACGGACATCCATAAATGATGAGGTTATTCATCTTTGAGAGTAACTTAAACTGCTTTAGAAGTAAGTTAAAACTGCTTCACACACGCGCGCACACACACACACACACACACACACACACACACACACACACATATGCGCGCACAAACATGCACACGCACACAAACACATGCACACACACGCACACACACGCACACACACACACACACACACACACACACACACACACACACACACACACACACACACACACACACACACACAACACACAACACACACACACACACACACACACACACACACACACACACACACACACACACACACACACACACACACACATATGCGCGCGCATAAACATACACACGCACACAAACACACGCACACACACGCACACACACACATTCACTATCTTCTGATCTTAAGCCTCAGCTGTGCAGCAGTCTTTAATCACAACTGGTTGGAGGGAGTCATATGTTAGCACAGCAGGTTGGGGGGGATTATTATGCCATTTCTGATTTCATAGTCATCTCAACAGCCACAGAAGCGTGCTTCAATTGCTGATTGCAAAAGTAAACACCTCTGATTTCTGATCACGCAGTTGGATCCTGTTTTACCAAACATCACCATGCCATCTGTGGTCACATTGACTTATCAATATAGTACTTTTTTTTTCAGCACAGGGGGGCCTACTTAGAAGTCTAGTTTAGCTCAACATCATACTGATGTCTACATTTCCAGAGTGGGTTGAATACTTGTAAACATTATAGCTGCCATCTAGTACTGTGAACCACTTCAAAACATGCTATTGAGTGTTGAGCTTCGATTTTATGCTCTATACCCAAAACCAGTTGAAGAGCATGATTTGTGAAAACTAAAACATACAGAAGAAAGTAAAGGATGAATGTAATTTAAAATGTATTTATTTATTTAGTTATTTTGCTTTTGTTTACAGAGTTTGTCCAACTACGCTCGTCAAAAACTCTTCAACAGAGGCCCAGGAAGAAAAGCTCCAGCATAATACAAGCATTTTTAAACAAATCAAAACACTATATAGCTGATAGCAGGATAAATGTTTTAATGAAATAAAAACACAGTAAGTACATTCTTCAAAAAGATGCAGTATTTAAGACGTCATCAGGCTGTCTTGACTGGTACACCTTGTCGACAAAAGTGCTTATTATTTTTTATTTTTTAAATCCTTTATCCTGCTATCAAGTGTATGGCATTTTGATTTATTTTACTTTAGAAATGTGTTTGCAGCAGTCCACATTTTTATATATTAAACATTTTTATACAGACATTCAATAATGTACATGAACAGACATTAAGTAATATGCATTAACAATTACACACGCATTTGCTAATGAGATCACATTTGTAAGAAAGGAAGGCAAACTATTACAGTATAAAAGATACTTATACATTACATTAGTGGTCTTGTTAGATGCTAAATCATGTGATTACTGCTTAGAAATTCAAAGAAATTGAAGAGTGGAAGGAACTAGGCAGGGTAAAAAATGTTAATATGGTGCTGCGGTAGCGTTGCTGCCTCACAGTAAGACGCTGTCCGGTTCGATTCTCAGCTAGAGCGTCTTCTGCGTGGAGACATGCGTGAATGGGTGTACCTTCGTTGAAGGTTGTGCGTCAGAGCTGGTAACTCGGTACGTAAAAATCAACTACCAATCATTAGCGGACTGGAGTTCCGCTGTGGCGACCCCTAACCGGGAAAAGCCAAAAGGCACAGACACATATTGTAGTTAAGCGTTGGGGTCTAAAGCGAGTTCATTGATGGTTATATAATGGCTATCATAAAGGTTATATTAGAAGTATAGAGGTAGGAGAGAGCAGTGTCCCAAAACTGTTTATGTAGCTTGGAGATGCTGGTAAAACTATTCAGGTATTGGTAAATACAAGCTGTAGGGCATTTCAGAATAATTGTTTGATGACATGGCAAGCTGTAGATTATAGTGGCATTTATCCTGGAGATGTATAGGAGCAGATCCAGTGATTTTATGGATGAACTTTTAGTTGCCTTTTGAATGAGTTTGCATTCAGAATGGGTTTCAGTGGCAGTGGGACTAGACTGTTTGAATATAGTGAGTCACTGGCAGAATTAGATGATTTGGTTATAGTGATTAATGATTTTTTTTCTGTAGAGTGTAACATTCTATTGGGGGAGTAGTATTGTATTAAGTTGTTAAGGACTGGGCAATTTTCTGGCTGGGCAATTTTTTGGCTTAAAAAGAAGTTTGTGCACTGTAGTTAGTTGTGAGAGAGCTAGGTGATGTGATAGTTCTAACCAGTTTAATTTTGTGAGGTCTTGACAGTGGTGTGTCCTATTGGTATAGTTCACTGCAAATTTGGCTATTTTATTATAACATTGCTCATGTTTGAACAGTTGTGAAACCTAAGTGTTAGTGAAGATTGAGGCAGCATAGAAGATAGACATCTATAAGAAATTTGAGTCTATAAGTCTTTTGGGTATGTCAGTGAGGCAGGGTTTTACATTCTGTAATGTACCTGGTTTTTGATAAGTTTTTTTTAACCATGTGTGATCGATGGTGGTCAAATTTCAGCTGGTTATCTATGATTACACTCAATAATGTTGTGTAGTTTACTTGTTCTAGCATAGTGTTGCTAGCAGAGACATTAGTGAATAGTGTTGTCTTGACTGAGTTGTGTTGCGGGATGAAGAAGGGATTTAGTAGTAGTTGTGAATCAGTTAACCATCTTGTAATTGATAAGAAAGATTGCTTTGTAAGCTGTTGGTGTTGAGAGAGAGATTTGGCATAGCAGAGAAGGGTTGATCCATTGGTATAATGAACCAGAGTAGCATTTTTGTAGTAGTGTAGAGGTTATTGATGAATACCTTTAAAAGTGTGGGGCCTAGTCTAGAGCCTTGTGGGACACCAGTACTTCGTGGTAAGAAGAATGAGAAATCATATTTCACTGCTTATGCTTTGTTTGAGAGGTAGCGATGGAACCATTGCACTGGAGAGTCAGTGAGCCCTAAAGATGAGAATTTATGTTAGAGTTTCTGATGGGAAACATCAAAAGCTTTTGATAAGTTTAGGAAGATGGTGGACACGATGCTTCTAACATTTTAACAAAATTTAGTAAAGCAGTAGTTGTGCTTGGATGAAGATTGAAGCCATGTTGGGTTGAATACAGATGAATTCAGGTGCTGGTTATCTATTAGATAGTTAAGAAGTTGCATATGAATAAATACATTTTTCTCATATTTTTGATAGAGGCGATAAGACAACAACTGGCCTATAGTTTGAAAGATCTGTATGGATTCCACCCTAGTGCAATGGTACAATTATTTATTTATTTGTTTATAATGAGAGCGTTTTATTTTCTGATCTTCTTCTTCTTTCGTCTGCTCCCATTAGGGGTCGCCATAGCAGATCAACTGTTTCCCTTTCTTCCTGTCCTCTGCATCTTGCTCTGTCACACCAACCACCTGCATGTCCTCCCTCACCACATGCATAAACCTTATCTTAGGCCTTCCTCTTTTCCTGTTACCTGACAGCTTCATCCTTAGCATGTTTTTTCCCAATATACTCTGCATCCCTCCACAGCACATGTCCAAACCAATGGAATCTTGCCTCTCTGGCTTTGTCTCCAAACCTTCCAACCTGGGCTGACCCTCTAATATACTTATTCCTAATCCTGTCCATCCTCGTTACACCCAGTGCGAATCTTAACATCTTCTACTCTGCCACGTCAAGCTCTGACTCCTGCCTTTTTGTCAATGCCACTGTCTCCAACCCATATAACATAGCTGGTCTCACTACCCTCTTGTAGACCTTCCCTTTCACTCTTACTGGTACTCGTCTGTCACAAATTTCTCCTGACACTCTTCACCACCCACTCCATCCTGCCAGTACTCTCTTCATCATCTCTCTTCCACACTCACCATTACTCTGAACTGTTGATCCCAAGTACTTAAACTCATCCACCTTTGCCACCTCTACTCCCTGCATCCTCACCATTCCTCTATCCTCCCTCTCATTCATACACATATATTCTGTATTAGTCCTGCTTACCTTCATTCCTCTTCTCTCTAGAGCATATCTCCACCTCTCCAGGGTCTCCTTCACCTGTTCCCTACTCTCACTACAGATCACAGTGTCATCTGCAAACATCATAGTCCACGGGGACTCCTGTCTGATCTCATCTGTCAACCTATCCATCACCATAGCAAATAAGAAAGGGCTCAGAGCTGATCCTTGATGTAATCCCACCTCCACCTTAAACGCATCCATCACTCCCACCGCAGACCTCAACGCTGTCACACTACCCTCGTACATATCCTGTACCACTCTTACATACTTCTCTGACACTCCCAACTTCCTTATACAATACCACAACTCCTCTCTAGGCACCCTGTCATATGCTTTCTCTAAATCCACAATGACACAATGCAACTCCTTCTGACCTTCTCTGTACTTCTCCATCAACACTCTCAGAGCAAACATCGCATCTGCAGTGCTCTTTTCTGGCATGAAACCATACTGCTGATCACTAATCATCACCTCCCTCCTTAACCTAGCTTCCACTACTCTTTCCCATAACTTCATGTTGTGACTGATCAGTTTAATCCCTCTGTAGTTACTACAGCTCTGCACATCACCCTTATTCTTAAAAATCAGTACCAAAACACTTTTTCTCCATTCCTCAGGCATCCTCTCACTTTCCAAGATTTCATTAAGCAATCTAGTTAAAAACTCCACTGCCATTTCACCTAAACACCTCCATGCTTCCACAGATATGTCATCTGGACCAACAGCCTTTCTGTTCATCCTCTTCATAGCTATCCTTATTTCCTCCTTGCTAATCCACTGCACTTCATGATTCACTGTTCGCACATCATGCAGCCTTCTCTCCCTCTCATTCTCTTCATTCATCAACCCCTCAAAGTATTCTTTCCATCTGCTCAACACACTCTCCTCACTTGTAAGTATGTTTCCCTCATTATCCTTTATCACCCTTACCTGCTGCACATCTTTCCTAGCTCGGTCCCTCTGTCTAGCCAATCGGTACAGGTCCTTTTCTCCCTCTTTAGTGTCCAACCTTTCATACAACTCTTCATACGCCTTATCCTTAGCCTTCGCCACCTCTCTCTTTGCCATACACCTCATCTCCTTATACTCTTGTCTACTTTCTTCATCTCTTTGACAATCCCACTTCTTCTTCACCAACCTCTTTCTCTGTATACTCTCCTGTACTTCTTCATTCCACCACCAGTTCTCCTTGTCCTCCTTCAGCTTTCCAGATGTCACACCAAGCACCTTTCTAGCCATCTCTCTTACTAGCTCTGCTGTAGTTACCCAGCTATTCGGTAACTTTTCACTGCCACCCAGTGCATGTCTTAACTCTTCCCTGAACATCACCTCACAATTACCCTTTTTCAAATTCCACCATTTGATCCTTGGTGCTGCCCTCACACTCATCATCATCTTCTTGATTACCAATGTCATCCTATAAACCACCATCCTATGCTGCCTAACTACACTTTTGCCTGCCACCACTTTACAGTCTCCAGTCTCCTTCAGACTGGCCCTTCTACATTAAATATAATCCACCTGTGTGCATCTTCCTCCACTCTTGTATGTCACCATATGCTCCTCCCTTTTGTTAACAAATGTATTCATCACAACCATGTCCATTCTTTTCGCAAAATCCACTACCATCTGACCTTCTGCATTCCTTTGCTTAACACCATACCTAACCATCACTTCCTCATCCCCTCTGTTCCCTTCACTAACATGCCCATTGAAATCCGCTTCAATCACCAGTCTCTCATCCTTGGGTACAGTCATCACCACTTCATCCAACTCACTCCAAAATTTTTCTTTCTCATCCATCGCACACCCAACTTGTGGAGTATATGCACTAACAACATTCATCATTACACCATCAATTTCCAGCTTCATAAACATCACTCTATCCGACACTCTTTTCACCTCCAAAACACTCTTAGCATACTGTTCCTTCAGGATAATGCCTACGCCATTTCTCCTCCCATCCACACCATCATAAAACAATTTGAAACCACCTCCGATACACCTAGCCTTGCTCCCCTTCCATCTGGTCTCTTGCACACACAATATACCAACCTTCCTTTGGTCCATCATATCCACTAGCTCTCTCCATATACCAGTCATACTGCCAACATTCAAAGTTCTGACCCTCACTATCACAGTCCTAGCCTTTACCTGCCTTCGGGCATGCCTTCCCTCTCTTCTCCTCCTTCGGCCAACAGTAGCCCAATTTCTGCCAGCACCCTGTTGGCCAACAGTACTGGTTAACCCGGGCCTCAACTGATCCGGTATGTATTTCTGTACTGTTGTCTGCATGTATGATTTGGCAAAATTTTACGCTGGATGTCCTTCCTGATGCAACCTTCCCCATTTATCCGGGCTTGTGCATCCCCAGTGGCTGGGTTTTATTTTCAGATACTGATTTTCAGATACTGATTGATTTTTCAGAATTGTAACTGGATATATAATAACCTCAGCTGCTATTTTAAGATATTCTACCTGGAGAATGTTGTGGGTCTATATTATGTTGCTGAAATGGCAGAACACCGAATGCCATTTCAGTGACACATGATCATCAAAATACCATTACCGCGAATGACCAGATCACCAATTTTTTTCCTAGGGAAAAAATTGCTTGGCCATCGCCATGAAATTGCCCTTTACCCCACTGTAGTGCAATCTGAGAGTTGGTATATTTAGTTAGGGGGGTGTGGGGTAATGTTTGAGATGGTGTATCATGTCTGGTTGGCTTACCAGTTTTTTCCATAGGAAAAAAAATGGTAATCTGGCTGTTTGCAGTAGTGGTATTTTGATGATTATGTGTCGCTGAAATGGCATTTGGTCTTCTGCCATTTCAGCAACGTAATATAGACCCAATGATGCTACCTGTGGGAAATGGTTGAAAGGAGAAGACTTGAAGGGGGTTATTTGATTGCGTAGGGACATCATGAGCTTGACTAGTCACCTAGTTGAGTAATGACTCCACAGTCTGTATAAAGTGGATATTGAAATGGTTGGCTATGGTATAATTTTGTTTCTGTTTGCTTGGTATTGGCTGTGTAGCTTGTCCTGGATGTAATAGTTTATTGATGGAGGTCCAGAATACATTTGGATTATTAGTGTGTATGTTTTGATTGGTTAATTAATATGTTTTCTTACCTTTTGTGTAAGTTGTTTTGTTAGGTTTCTTAGCTGACTATTTGCTTGTAAAGTGGGAGCTGTTTTTATTTTTGTCCAGACCTTTCACACTGTGTCTGTTTGTTTCATTAGTTTGTTTGCTTGCAAAGAAGAGCCATGCGGCAAGGTAGACTTTGACTCTTTTTATTCTGAGAAGTCTATAGAGTGTTTAGAACACCTAGGAAGATTTTATTGCACTCAGAATAAGCATTATCTATGACAAGAGTCTTAGTGACTCTTAGTTAAGGAGATGTAGTCTATTAATAACAATGTCTTCATGAAAAGTAGTAAGTTTTCTTATCAGGCTGTAATGATGACTTTTGGGACTGTTAGTACCTTATGGTATAGACTGGCAAATGATCACTCAGGCTTACTGACAGAGTTGCTTGGGATGATAATTTATTTGGACAAGATGTTAGGATCCAATTATGCCTGCCTGTGGCTTTTGTTATGTCTAGATTATAAATTGGATGAACTTGTACAGAGGTATATTATTGGTTGGATTTTCAGATTGTATGGTTAGCCAATCAATTTTAACATTGCTCAAAATTATGGTTTCATAAGGAATTTTTGAGGGTGCCCAACACAGAATATCTTACTGAGCTTTACCATTGTTACTTGGGGGTTGTATATATATCCTTGATTTTGATTGTCCTGTGAGTATTTATTTTTAGTATAGTTAGTAGCATTTCCACGTTAGGGAAAGTTGGCAGGATGCTGGGGGAAAGGGAGATATCTAGTGTGTTTTTGTAGAAAATAGTCATACTGACAGCTTTTATTTCTGTCTAATATGATAATGTTATAGCCCTGCACTGCAATTTCTCCATTTCTTGTCTCCTGGCACAGCCAGGTTTCTGTGACAACTAAGATATCTGGAGAGTGTTGTGCTATCCATGCATGCACTTCAGGGATTATTTTATAAATACTTCATAAGATGGTATGGCATACATGAAGTCTAGGATGGGACTATGGGTGCAGTGGTAGAGATAAAGAAGCTGATGGGGAAAAGCTGTCTATTGCCTGAATATGCTGATTTGGGCCTGGGTTTGAGTGGATGTCACCACTAAGTTTTATGGTTATGGAGGTATGCTGGCATGGAGTAGAGGCATTTTGCTTGCTTTTACGTTTAATACCAAATTATTGATTAAATGACTGTTGCTTTGGATAATTGTACTCAAGCAGTAGCATCTATGAGTGGTGATAATAGATAGGGTGTCATTGGGAGATGAGATTCAAAAGTATTTTGCTTGAAGGAATTTTGTTGGAATTCCGATTATAATAGATGTTGGTAGGATGTTAAGTGTGAAAATAAGTGAAACGGTAGTAGTTTGAGGAACTGTAGGAGAAACATGTTTCTGAAATGTGACAAATAGAAGGGTTTGAAGGAAGAGGATGAGGAAGTAGCTAAAATAGGGAGTAGGGCGAGATTACTTGGGAAAAGTAGAAGCTGAAATGTTGAGTAATAGATTGTGTTTAGTCTTTAGGCTTATAGGTGATTTTGAGATGTGCGGGTGTTTAATGCCATAAGTGTGGGAAAATATTGATATGGAAAAGGATGAATTTATGTGGTGAGGAGTGTGTTAACAATGTAGAACAGCTATGAGAAGGAAAGGTAGAAAAGCAAAATTGCCTTCTTCCGCATGAAGCTCTGTTGTAAGCTTTTACTACTAGTTAATGACGGAGAGTGGGTAACTGTATAGATGTAATTTGTTAATCCAACTATTTCATTTTAACTTACTTATAATTTATGCATTTTGCAAAATACGGAGGAAGCACTGACATCCAATGAATCTTACAGTTGGGAAAAGGAAATTAGTCATGCTATTGTGATTTTCTAACACCATAGCAAGAGAAGAAAAAAATTCAAAACTTATAATATGGTGACAAAAACAATACTGAGAATGGAGAACATTAACATTATTTCAGAATTCAGAGTGATCTCAGCAGGAATCCTGAAGGATAATTTGAGATGATTTAATGTCTGGTGTCACTGATGCAAATACAGAACGTGTATTTTCTTTGGATTTTGGATTATGTTTTGGGATACCGTAGCCTTGGATATGTACTTATCTTCCTTCTGTTGTTACCCTTTGCTGGGGCATTTGAAGGATCACATTGCATAGGGACACCTTGGAGAAAATGCAGGTCTGGCTGCCAGTTTGTAAGGTGTGCCAAGATACACCAGACACAAATGCCGTAATAAAGCAGGATTTGCTCTTAGCATACTGAAATTGTGTGCAATGTCAGTCATCTGTCAATGAAGACTTGCTATTTTGATAAATATATACTATAGATTCAGAACATCTATCCATTAAGTGAAAATTGCCATTTTTTATTAAAAAGATTTGTATAAGCATTTAATTTCAGTCAGTCCAGAAAGCCAGTAGCATCCTCTGACTTGTAGGGCGAAGTCAAAATGGCAGAGTAGTACTGGGGAGAATGAGACTGGTGACCAATAGACAGGATGAGGTAGGAAAAGGTAAAGATGACATATTAGAAGAGGACATGGACAGAGGTGGTCAAAGAACTACAGGAAAGTAGTGTGGCAAACAGTAAGTGAGGGGAGAAAGCTGGACATGCAGCTATAAAAGGGAAGATATAGAGTAGGAAGCTAGGATGGAGAGTGAGGTGATGAGGTGAAACTGAAGATAGACATGGCTATGCAAGAAGCAATGGTAAAGGGCTGTATAGTGAGACACAGGCACACACAAACAGGGGAGAGAAGGACAATGAAAGGAAGTGAGCCATTGGCCCTTTTTTTTCAATTATAAAGGAATTCCCAATACTATTCTAGCATGTCCAAAGGTCAGTTGTCAATCTCCTCTCCGGTCCAGCTGGTGAATCTGGGAATCTTGAGGCAATGTTACAACTGCCTCATGTACACAGACAATCCTCTCCTCCTCCCAACAAATTCCAACACATGTGAGAGATGCAACCATATAGCCATACTGGAGGCTAAGCTCTCTCAACTCAGTACTGGCAAAACCAGTCAAGAGGAGAAGGAAACCACACTCACTACAATTCCAGTCTCACATAGACCTACCACGACAGCAAACCAAACACATAAACACACAAAAACATACTCGGAGGCTCTAAATAAAAATCTGCCTAAGCAGCAGAGACCTCCAAAGCAGACACCCAAGCAACCGCTACCCCAAAACAAAACACGTGCAACACATAGCTCACAAAGCCAGTGTGCCAAACAGTCACAGCCTTAAGGCTAAACAACACACCTGATACACTTGTAATAGGTGACTCTATCATCAGGCACACTGATGTCCCGCTCACCAGGCTGAACAAGGAGAAGGTTACGGTGAGCTGCCTGTCAGGCGCTAGGATCCGCCACATAACACAAGCACTCAGGTCACTCCAAGGCAAGTACAAATATGACTCAGTGATTGTCCATGCTGGTGTGAATGACCTGAGACGTACCTCCCTGGACTACATGAAAAGAGACATAGAGGAGCTCTCTGAGCATGTAGCACAGGCCAGTATGACCCTGACCTTGAGTAGCATCTTACCCTCACCAAGAATGATGCCACAATATGAAGACAAGATTATCAATTTCAACAATTGGCTTAAGTATTGGTGTCATTCAAAGGGGATCCAATGCCAGTCAGCCTGGGATGACATGCTCAACAAGCCACGATGCTTCACTAGGGACGGCTTGCACCTGTCATCCCTGGGCTTTCGGATATTGGCAAAGGCTCTTGCTACCCCCATAGTGCCGTTTTTAGGCAAGGCTCAAAAGACAAACCCACCTCCATAGGTATCACAAGGGATAAGAAACTAAGAGTAATGCTACTCAATGCCAGAAGTCTAAACCTCAAGATGCATGCACTCGAAACTCTCCTTAGCATGGAGAACATCGATATCTGTGCAGTAACAGAAACCTGGTTCAAGGCTCCCGAGAGCACCCCAACACTACCAGGTTATACCTCATACCATGCTTTTCGGCCCCCAAACTTGGACCGAACCACAAAAGGAGGGGGAGTATCAATATTCGTCAAAGATACCCACACCTCCATGTTGGTGCACGAAGCATCAGAGACTATCCATGTGCAACTAACAGTGGGTAAAACTGCCTTCCAGTTTATAGCCTGCTACAAACCACCCTCCCAAACCCAGGAACCTCACTCGGCCTTCCTGAGAACACTGGAAAATATGAAGGTCTCTCCAAACACCATTATATTGGGCGACTTCAACTACCCAAACATAGACTTGGAGCATTACTCTAGCTCCAACACCCTAGCCCAAAGGTTCCTAGAATTTATAAACTCAAATACTATGGAACAACTTGTTACCACTCCCACAAGAGGGGAAAACATACTGGACCTGATCATCACCAACATGGGGACTCTATGCTCCAGACCAGAAGTGTATCCCTCACTGGTAAGATCAGACCATAAACTAATCTCACTGGATATTCACATCCCAACTCCACCCCCTGCCCTGAAAACCACAGTGAAAAACTTCTCTAAAGCAAATTTCACACTCCTCAAAACCGAGGTGGAATCCTTCAAAGCCCCCGGGCCTGTGGAAAATACGGCACAGACCGCAGAATCCTTTATAAATGCATTCTATGAACACCTTCAGGAATGCATGGATCATGCAATCCCAAATAAAACCAAGACCCAATCCTCCAAAGGCAGGCATCCTGTCTGGTGGACCCCAGCCATAAGCAAACTATACAATAGAAGGAGGAAGCTACTACATGATAGAGCAAAATCCCAAAAAGGGAAGGCATCTCTGATCAGTATTAGCAAAAAACTACGGGCACTCATAAAATCATCTAAGGCCAGCTTCAAGAGAAAAATTGCACAGGACACTAAGGATAATCACAAGGCTTTCTTTAGTTATGTTAGGAACCTGGGTGGGAATTCCCAGATATGCTCAGAATTAGTCCAAAATGACAAAAAATACACCGAACCCACAGGCATTGCCAACATCCTAGCTGACAGGTTCAGCGCAAACTTCTCCCCCCACTCCCCACCAAAAGGGCAAATATCTATCCCAGCAGAGTGCTGCCTCCCTGACATCTCAGATGCTCAGGTAAGAGCTGCCCTCTTCAAAGCAAAAAACACAGCATCAATGGGACCAGACGGTGTCCAGGGCTGCATCCTACATGAACTCCAAGAAGAGCTAAACCCAAACATAAAACTACTGTTCAATCTCAGCCTTACTACAGGATATGTACCCAAAGAGTGGCATACAGCAACAGTGGTCCCTCTCCACAAAGATGGTGCCTCAACGGATCCTGGAAACTATCGCCCCATAAGCCTGACTAGCTTGGTCTGCAAAGCTATGGAAAGGATCATCATGGACCTCATAAATAAAGATATTGGAGACCTACAGACACTGGATCCTATCCATTTCGGCTTTGTTAAGGGCAGATCCTGCCTCTTAAACCTGGTTGATTTCTTTGAAACAGTCACCAAGGCCATTGACGAGGGGAAGGTGGTCCACACAGCCTACCTGGACCTCGCAAAAGCCTTCGATACAATACCCCATTCAGGCATTATAGATAAGCTCACCAGCTTAAATTTAAACCCCTATATCACTAGATGGGTTGCAAACTGGCTCAAGGACAGAACCCACATGGTTAGAATTGCTGGAGCCATGTCAGACTCCAAACCAGTTACAAGTGGTGTCCCACAAGGCTCAGTCCTGGGACCTCTCTTGTTCGGTATATATTTCTCGGAGGTACAGGCCAACATGGAAGGACTGTGGCTGACAAGTTCGCAGATCACTGCAAACTGGGCGCCATAATCGACTCTCCAGCTGACACAAACATCCTCCAAAAGGGCCTCATAGAAACAGACAACTGGTGCCAGAGCCATGGCCTCAAGCTAAATGCCAAAAAGTGTATAGTCATCCCCTCTGGCGAAAACAAAGTGCCCACAAATTACCTCATAGGTGGTAATTCATTAAGTACAGAAGAAGTAATTAGGGACCTGGGGTCCCAAGTTGATAGCAATCTCTCATTTGAAAACCACGTGGCCAAAGTGGTTAGAAAAACATTTTATATAGCCCACCTAATCATGAAGGGATTCACATCTAGATCAGGGGAGGTCATCGTGCCTCTTTACTCATCCCTCATCAGGCCCATAATTGAGTACAATGCCCCTTTTGGGATGTACCTTACCAGACACCTGCAGCAACTGGAAAGACCCCAAAAGTACCTCACCAAGAGGATCAAAGGGCTCAAACAGATGCCATATGCTGCCCGGTTAAAGAAACTCCAGCTCTACTCAGTGGCATACCGCCTGCTCAGAGGTGATCTGTGCCTGACGTATAAAGCCATGTCCAACCCGGAATTAATGGGCATGCTGCACCTCAGAAAATCCAAATCCCATCGAGCTACTCGCTCGAGAGACTTAAACCTCAGCACTGAAATAAATGGGACATGCTGGAGGGACAGATTCATAACCCAGAGGCTCCCTTCACTCTGGAATAAAATCCCAGTCCAGGTTAGGCAGAGTCCCTCATTGACTCTCTTCAAGAGGAATCTTGATGAGTGGGTGGGAGATCGTAGGTTTACCCCGGGTATCACTTCTGTGTCACTGTTAGACAGAGGCACAGTATACTAACCTCGAAAAAGGGCATAGCAAAATTAATTTAAAATGGGTGGCGAAAGCCAAACACACTCTGGCTAGGCTTATAAATGCCCTAGGGCAGATAACCTAGTATGAACCTGTGAACCTATGAACCTATAAAGAAGGTCTAAGAGAGTGCAGAAGAGATGGCAAACAATATAAGGAGTGAGGAATCATAGCAGACAATGAGAGATGGGACTAGGAGAACATAAGGACATGGGACATGTAATGAATGAGGCAAGAACGATTTTAGGGGGACAGAGAAGAGGGTATTGGTGAATGGAGGCAGTTATCAAAAGAGAATAACTGTTTTGCAAGAGAGACAGTTAAAAGTATGTTAGCATAAAGCAGATGTCAGAGTTGCATCTTTGTAAGACATGAGATAAGCTGACAAAGTTGTTCACTGAGGGAAGGGGTGTATGCATATTGTGTTGCATGTATCAACAGGATTTACAATAAAAGGAAGAAACTGTTGTCCAAAGGTAAAAAGGAAGAAATTCCAAATTGGAAAACCTCCCTCCTTAACCTCAACAGGCAAATTAGATCACTAATGAAAACCTCCAAAGCTAATTATGAATCAAAACTAGCCTCCAAAACAAAGGGAAACCACAAGCCTTCTTCAATTACATCGGGAACCTCCATGGCAAAGCCCAGGTTTGTTCCAAATTAGTACTTAACAGTATCACTTACACTGAACCTGTTGACTTAGCAACCTGCTAGCAGATATGTTCAGAGCAAACTTCACCCACCTGTTCCTCCAAAGGCCATTTCAACAACCTCAATATTTGTCCCGCACCCTACATCTCCATATATTAAGTGTTAAAAGTTCTATCCAAGGCAAAGAACACAGCTTCCATGGGACCTGATAGTATCCCAGGCTATATTCTGCACCATCTTCAGCAAAAACTGGCTTTGTCATTGATCACCCCATTCAACTACAGCCTAAGTACAGGCTTCATTCCAACAGAGTGGAGAACTGCCATTGTCATCCCCTTGCACAAAGGCGGTGCCACTACTGACTCTGGAAACTATCACCCCATTAGCTTGACAAGTCTGATCTGTAAAGCCATGAAGTGTATTATTATGGATCTTATAAACAAGGACATAGGCAATCTCCAAGTATTGACCCCACCCAGTTCGGATTCGTCAAGAGCAGATCTTGCCTGTTGAACCTGGTTGACTTCCATGAGACTGTTACCAAGGCTCTGGATGAGGGAAAGTCATTACGTTCAGCTTACCTTGACTTGGCCAAGGCCTTTGACACAATCCCCCATTCAGGCATCATCAAAAAGCTAATACAACTTGCTGTAAATCCTTATCTCATCAAGTGGGTTGCCAACAAGTTCACCAACAGGACCCTCAAGGTCAAAATAGGAGCTTCCACCTCCGATAGTAGACCTGTCACTAGTGGAGTTCCCCAGGGATCTGTCCTGGGACCCCTACTTTTTAGCATTTACTTCTCAGAGGACCAGGCAAAGACAAAAGGCATATGGATGACCCAAGTTTGCAGTTGACTGTAAGTTGGGTGCTGTCATTGACTCCCCATACAATGTTAACATACTGCAAGAGGGTCTCACAGCAACTAATGACTAGTGCCAAAGTCATGGCCTCAAGCTAAATGCAAAAAAAAAATGTAACATCATACCGTTCAGCAAAAACACAGCCCCTACTGATTACCACATCTACTGCAACAACCTAAACACACAAACTGTGGTTAGAGACCTGGGAACTCACTTTAATAACAATCTCGCATTTGACCATCATGTAGAGACAGTGGTCAGGAAAGCCTTTTACTTGATTCACCTCATAAGTAAAGGGATTGCATCCAGAAAAAAGCAGATTATTACCTCTATACTCCTCCCTCATTAGACCAATAATTGAGTATAATGCCCCATTTGATATGTCCCTCTCCAAACATCCTCACCAACTGGAAAGGCCACAGAAATACCTCACAAAGGGAATCCATGGCCTCCAACACCTGTCCAATGCAGACAGGCTCAAATCACTATCACTCTACTCGGTATTGTACAGATTGCTTAGAGATGATCTGTGTATCACCTACAAGGCAATTTCAGACCCAGTCCTACTAGAGATGCTCCATATCCATAAGTCTAACTCCTCATGCATTACCCACTTGAAAGGCATGGATCTAATATGCAACATCAACAGAACCTGCTGGAGAGACAGGTTTGTCTCCCAGAGGCTGCCTGTCTCTAGAATAGACTTTCCATACACATCAAACAGAGTACCTTGCTGACCCTCTTCAAGCACAACCTTGATGAGTGGATGGGAAGCCACAAATTTGTCCCAGGGGTTCCAGCTGTCTCCCTCATTGAGAGGGGTGACAGGTGCTGACAGAGGTTTCTTTTTGGGGATAAACTCTTGGCTAGGCTTGTAAGAGCCCCAGGGCCATCAGCCTGGTAACCTCTTATGATACTATGATCCTGTGATCCTATGTATATAACACAGACCTGCAGAGAGACAGCTGTGGGGATAGTACATAGGACCAGGGAAGTGGCAGAGAGGTACATGTTAGTGAGTTGGAAGTAGCATTTTCCAAAAATGGTATCACACTAGGGAAGGAGAGATCTACGTAGTGCAGTGATTGGCTGTAGCAGTGGAGAACATAGAAGAGGATAGAGGAAACAGTGTAGTAGATATTCAGGCAGTAGAAAGAAGGCAAAAATGACATAAACAGCACAAGAGCAAACAAGAGTGAAACAGGCTATGGCTGGGTAGTGTTGTTATGTAAAGCAAGGAGTCAGTGTAAGGCTAAGGAGAACTACAGGCAGTAATGAAGTGGGGGAGGCTGCCTGTTACTGGTATCCCAAAATCATAGGCTATTGGAAAGCTGGAAGAGTTGGGGGGCAGGGTTAAGACTAAAGAAGTCGATTGCTGCAAGCTTGTGTGGAAGGGCATACAGTGTTGTGGTGAGAGGGACAAGTTTTGTTGTTTTGAAATTGGGTAAACATTGAAATCTACTTAAACTGATATGTCTTTTTAAAATTTGGAAAACCTGGAGAATTTGATTGTTAAGCTGCTTCAATCTGAGAAGCTGAGGAAAACATGAGTAAATAAGCTATAATTATGATTGTGATTGTGGTGGAATGAGCAAACCTTTAAAGGTGTATTTTGGTTATGAGCCAGTATGGATCATAGGATCATAAGGGACTACTAGGTTATCGACCAAGAGGTCATTTTAAGCCTAGCTGTTACATCCCAAAGTAATACCATAGAAATGCTAGTCAATACCCACGATTGCATTTAGTGATGATTCTCCATGTCCAGGAGAGTTGTGGGCTCTGTCCCTGGCAAGAATGCTCCAGCAACTCGGACAGGTTTCTCTTAAACAGTGTCATAGAGGGGCTGTTTCACATGAATTGGTAGCCTGTTCCAAAGACGCGGCAGTGGCTGGGAGATAAATCTGTCTCTCCAGCATGTCTTATTTAAGTTGCAGGCCATATTTGAATGGCCACATTTTCGAAGAAATCCACCAGATTTAACACGCAAGATCTGCCCTTCACAAAGCTGAATTGGATAGGGTCCAGGTTTTGGAGGTAACCTATGTCTTTATCTATGAGGCCTATTTTCATTTGATTTGCAGATATGCAGCAAGTTAATTAGGTTTGGGTCTTAGATTACTCTGTAGACTAGGTATAAGTCTCCCCTAAGAGGTCTATGTGATATAGAGTATAGTGACAGGGATTTTAGTAGGTCTGTGTAAGGAACATGCTGGAGCCCCTTGATCTTCTTTTTTAGAAATCTCCGAGGTGTCTGTAGTTGCTGCAGGTGCTTCGTATGGTACATGCCAAATGGGGCATTATACTCAGTTATGGACCAGATAAGTGCCAAGTATGGATGGGTTATAACTTCTTTTGCTCTCAAAGCAATGCCTTTATTAATTAAGTGTGCAACATAGAAAGCTTTCTTTACTACAGTAGACACATGTTGGGCAAAGTTAAGGTTGCAGTCAACTTGTGATCCCAGCTGCCTTACCACTTCATGGGTACTTAGGATATTGCTGTTGATTTGATAGTGTGAGGGGACATTGTTTGTGCCGAAGAGAATGACGACACATTTCTTTGCATTCAGTTTGAGACTGTGACTAATACACCAGTCTTTGGTCTGAGGAGACCCTACTAGAGTATACTGACTTCAATTGGGGATTCAATGATTGCATCTAGTTTGTAATTATCTGCAATCTTGGTCAGCCACGACCTCTTAGTTTTTACCTGAACTTCTGAGAAGTATATAACAAACAGTCGAGGGCCCAGCACTGACCTCTGTGGCACCCCTCTGGTAACAGGTCTGCTGGTTGATGTGGAGTCACCCATTTTGATGGCATGTGTCCAGTTTGTTAGCCAGATGGCAATCCATCTTACAACAAAGTGGTTTACATTTAGTTTGCTAAGTTTTTTGGTAATGTCTGAATGCAGGATTGTCTCAAAAGCCTTTGCCAGGTTGAGGTATGCTGTGTGCACAGATTTGCCATCGTCAATGTCCTTGGTCACATTTTCAAAGAAATGCACCAGATTTAACAGACAAGATCTGCCCTTCACAAAACTAAATTGGGTAGAGTCCAGGGTTTGGAGGTCACCTGTGTCTTTATTTATGAGGTCCCTAATGATACATTCCAAGGCCTCACAGATGAGGCTGGTCAGCCTTATTGGTCTGTAATTACCTGGGTCTGTTCCTAGGCCACTTTTGTCAAGGGGAATAACTGTTGCTGTTCACCATTCCACAGGAACAAAGCCTGTAGTTAGGCTATGATTGAAAAGGGTACTTAGTGGTGATGCTAGTTCATGTTTTAGCCTGTTTAGAAGACAGCTTGGGAAGTCATCTGGTCCCATAGAGGCTGTGTTTTTTTGCCTTGGGCAAGGCTTTGAGGACATGCTTTTCAGATATGTAGGGTTGGGTGGGGGAGTTTGGATTGTAATCATTGGGAATATCAGTTTGGGATATTTATTCAATGATTAGGTTAGATTTATACAGAAGTACAGTTGTTCTTATGTTTTTATTTTTTTTTTGTTACCTGGACATGCATTGAATGCATAGAAAAATCTAGGGAACCAATCACTAAGGGCAATGCTATCATTTCTAATCCATGGCTATAAGACTAAGAGTTAAAGATAACAGAAATATATAGAGTTGATGCAGTGTTTATAAATATATAAATATATATATATATATATATATATATATATATATATATATATATATATATATATATATATATGTAGGCATTAATGAGGAGGACAGACTTTAGTTGCTTTAGTAAGTTGGCATTTGCACTGATTTGTCTTTGTTTATGTCATCATAGAACAAGATTTAGTTCTGGGTTGACTGAGGTCAGTGCATCTCAAAGAAGGAGTGAGACTGCAGTCAAAATGCCTGCCAGTGATAACACTTTCTATGAGGTGCAGAGAGCTCAGAATGAGAGTAATAAAGTTTGAGGGTTGGGGGTGGAGATTTCAAATATGTGATAGAGAGAGGGCCTTCCACCTTGCAAAAGCAATGTTTTCTCACACTCATAAATTGAGTAGCTCAGGTCCATACGTTGTAAGAATATATTTATTCAAGTTGAAATTTACTACATTTTGTGACCAAGCAAGCCGTACCTCTCAACCCCTTAGCACCACGTTTATGGAAAAAGAATAAAATAATGGGCGGCAAAGGCCCAAAAATAGGGACCGATTTTCAATATTGCTCTTCTAAACTCAGAAAGTTGCTGGAATAACAGGATTTGTGCTAGCATGCATTTTCTGATAGATATGAAGTCTGAAACTAAAATGCATATTATACAATTCTTCCTCTGAAACGTGCACGCTGATTGGCCAGCCCAACCAGCGTGCCCGTTGTAAATCCCTCAATATACTAACGGAAAAAGGTCCGGTCGCCCGGACTTTTTCCGTTAGTATAAAACACTGTCTCGCTATGTTAAAAGAGTTTAACATAGTGACACAGGTTTAAAAAAAGCAACGCAGATCTCCGTTGCTTTTTAAAGCTGTCTCGCTATGTTAAACTCCTTTAACATAGCGACACAGTGTGTAAAAAGCAACGGAGATCTTGCGATCTCCGTTGCTTTTTTTTTTTAAACCTGTCTCGCTATATTAAATGGGTTTAACATAGCGAGACAGCTTTAAAATAAGTAACGGAGATCTCCGTTGCTTATTTTAAAGCTGTCTCGCTATGTTAAACCCATTTAACATAGCGAAACAGTAAAAGCAACGGAGATCTTGTGTTCTCCATTGCTTTTGCCCACAACTCTGATGTACTGCGAGGCATGCGCAGTACATCAGAACTGCATGAATACCAGACAGCTGCGGAAGGGCAGCAAAGAGGCATTATACAATGCCATTATTTAAGAAAAGTAATTATTTCTTTTCTTAAATAATGTCATTAATATAATAACCCACTTCTGGGTGTGGGTAATGCGGGATTTAACCACGGTTGTCTTTGTTTGGTCCCTCGGGCTTCGCCCTCGGGACCAAACCACGCCAACCGTGGTTAAATCCCGCATTACCCACACCCAGAAGTGGGTTATTGCTATATTATTATGTAGTGACTTCGATTTTCAGTCATTTGCCAGAAAAACACAAATTTTATGAGGAAGAAACCAAAAATATGACGCAAAAATCTGGAAATTCCGTGAAAATCTGAACAGCTGATAGTTATGAGAAAAGCATAATGTGAGCATTTTAGTAGTGATGCATGTACCTGCCTGTCTGACTATTTGCAAAACAGGAATACATGCACTTAAAAAAAAACATTTTAATGTTAGAAACTACCTTGTTGATGCAAAGGACTTGTAAGAAATATTGGTGGCAGTGAAGGCTGGGTTTTATATTTCTAAGCGAGTGTAACATTTGTATTAAACCAGAACCAGGACTGGCTTGCTGCAATGACTTTAAAACTGATTCTCTTTTGAATAAAACTTAATTTTAACCATGTAGGGCAGCAGGGATTATAAGGAGGTAATCATATCCCAAGATATTCTGACATAAAACTTTTCTGAATTTAATGATTTAGCGAGAACATCTTTTAAAAGCAAAACATTACACCCCACAGTGGCATTTCTGTTATCATATATTTTTGTGGAGATGCTAACCCTAGAGAACTGCAGTTTTCACCACTAAGGCAGCACAGGAACCAGATAACTAGTTCTGGTAAGTTCTTTATTATTAATGAGCTATTTGCAGTGCAGTTTGTCATCACATTCTAAGAATATACCAGCTGCCTTTGAAAAATTGATTTACACCTTAATTAATTAATTAATTTATTTATTTTACATTTGTTAACCGGGAAATTCTGACTGCACCAGGTCCATTTTCAGCGGAGGCCCAGGGAGAAAAGCTCCAACACCAAGTTATACAAATGCAATACATCCAGCATAATACATAAAACAGGTTACATCATGTATGCTGAGCATAGTAATTAATATAACAAGCAATTCATAAAAACAGGAAAAAGAAGATATAGAACATGGGTAAAAAGACAATGTCAGTTATACATTGGTAAGAAAAAAATATATATCAAGTAAGATTCTACAGTTAAAAGTACCCTTTCAGATGACCAAGCCTAATAAAGTTGACCGGTATTTTTTCTGTCTAATGACATTGCTGATAAAGATTCCTGATAAAAAGCAAAACAGAGTAAAACAGACCAAATTACAAATACCATAGCACTGAATGCAGCTAAAAGGATAATTGAGTCACAAATGGTTTATAAGAATAGTACACTGAGGGGTCAGTGTGATATATTTCAGTCATTATGGCAATATGGTGGGATCTTCTTTTGATTCAGGCTTAAACCTTTTACTATTTGAAGTGTACACAACACAAGATGTTTTTTAAGTGAATGTTATTAACTAAGTCTACCAAAAATTCTATGCCACCTGGAAGCAAACTTGTAACTGTGACTCGGGATTAATGAGCAATTCAGGTCCTGGAGAAGCTGGTGAAAGAGGTTAGGAGAGAGTCATGGATGACAGTTTTAGGGGGGGGGTATCCATTCTTCTGCTTGTTGACACCTCTAAAAGCAGGTGCCATAACAAAGAACTTAAAGTCCAAGGGCATGTGCCTTGTCCAAGCAGCTCACATATGCTGAAGCCAGTTTCGCTAATCTTGGTTAATGTTTTGTGGACAAGCTTAAAATAGTCAATTTCTATTTCCTGATTTGGAACTCCATTATCACTTTTATGTAGGATATCACTGCAGGTGCAGTTTTTATTTTTGTCCAAGCCATGATTCAAAATGTTTGGATTTCTGTTTATTCTTTGTGCTTGCACTTCCATTCAGTTAGTACATGGACATGCGGGTGGTCTTACACCCCTTCAATTAGCTGACGTTTTCACGGGATTGTTCCTTACAGCTGAAGTATTAATGATTTTGAGATCAGTGAAACATAGGGAAGTGTGGATGCCAGCAATGCATGCGTGCAGAGCAGGTGTATGCATTTAGGAATGTATAGGTTCATAGGTTCATAGGTTCATACTAGGCTATCTACCCTAGGACATTTATAAGCCTAGCCAGAGTATGTTTGGCTTTCACCACCCATTTTAAATGAATTTTGCTATGCACTTTTTCGAGGTTAGTATACTGTGCCTCTGTCTAACAGTGACACAGAAGTGATACCCGGGGTAAACCTACGATCTCCCATCCACTCATCAAGATTCCTCTAGAAGAGAGTCAATGAGGGACTCTGCCTAACCTGGACTGGGATTTTATTCCAGAGTGAAGGGAGCCTCTGGGTTATGAATCTGTCCCTCCAGCATGTCCTATTTATTTCAGTGCTGAGGTTCAAGTCTCTCGAGCGCATAGCTCGATGGGATTTGGATTTTCTGAGGTGCAGCATGTCCATTAATTCCTGGTTGGACATGGCTTTATACGTCAAGCACAGATCGCCTCTGAGCAGGCAGTATGCCACTGAGTACAGCTGGAGTTTCTTTAACCGGGCAGCATATGGCATCTGCTTGAGCCCTTTGATCCTCTTGGTGAGGTACTTTTGGGGTCTTTCCAGTTGCTGCAGGTGTCTGGTAAGGTACATCCCAAAAGGGGCATTGTACTCAATTATGGGCCTGTTGAGGGATGAGTAAAGAGGCACGATGACCTCCCCTGATCTAGATGTGAATCCCTTCATGATTAGGTGGGCTATATAAAATGTTTTTCTAACCACTTTGGCCACGTGATTTTCAAATGAGAGATTGCTATCAACTTGGGTCCCCAGGTCCCTAATTACTTCTTCCGTACTTAATGGATTACCACCTATGTGGTAATTTGTGGGCACTTTGTTTTTGCCAAAGGGGATGACTATACACTTTTGGGCGTTTAGCTTGAGGCCATGGCTCTGGCACCAGTTGTCTGTTTCTATGAGGCCCTTTTGTAGGATGCTTGTGTCGGCTGGAGAGTCGATTATGGCACCTAGTTTGCAGTCATCTGCGAACCTGGTCAGCCACAGTCCTTCCGTGTTGGCCTGTACTTCCGAGAAATATATACCGAACAAGAGAGGTCCCAGGACTGAGCCTTGTGGGATGCCACTGGTAACTGGTTTGGAGTCTAACATGGCTCCAGCAATTCTAACCATGTGGGTTCTGTCCTTGAGCCAGTTTGCAACCCATCTAGTGGGTTTATATTTAAGCTGGTGAGCTTATCTATAATGCCCGAGTGGGGTATTGTATCGAAGGCTTTTGCGAGGTCCAGTTAGGCTGTGTGGACCACCTTCCCCTCGTCAATGGCCTTGATGACTGTTTCAAAGAAATTGACCAGGTTTAAGAGGCAGGATCTGCCCTTAACAAAGCCAAACTGGGTAGGATCCAGAGTCTGTAGGTCCCCAATATCTTTATTTATGAGGTCCATGATGATCCTTTCCATAGCTTTGCAGACCAAGCTAGTCAGGCTTATGGGGCGATAGTTTCCAGGATCCGTTGAGGCACCACCTTTGTGGAGAGGGACCACTGTTGCTGTACGCCACTCTTTGGGTACATATCCTGCAGTAAGGCTGAGATTGAACAGTAGTTTTATGTTTGGGTTTAGCTCTTTTTGGAGTTCATGTTGGACGCAGTCCGGGACACCGTGTGGTCCCATTGATGCTGTGTTTTTTGCTTTGGAGAGGGCAGCTCTTACCTGAGCATCTGAGATGTCAGGGGGGCAGCACTCTGCTGGGATAGATATTTGCCCTTTTGGTGGGGAGGGGGGGGGAGTTTGCGCTGAACCTGTCAGCTAGGATGTTGGCAATGTCTGTGGGTTCGGTGTATTTTTTGTCATTTTGGACTAATTCTGAGCATATCTGGGAACTCCCACCCAGGTTCCTAACATAACTAAAGAAAGCCTTGTGATTATCCTTAGTGTCCTGTGCAATTTTTCTCTCGAAGCTGACCATAGACGATTTTATGAGTGCCCATAGTTTTTTGCTAATACTGATCAGAGATGCCTTCCCTTTTTGGGATTTTGCTCTATCATGTAGTAGCTTCCTCCTTCTATTGTATAGTTTGTTTATGGCTGAGGTCCACCAGACAGGACGCCTGCCTTTGGAGGATTGGATCTTGGTTTTATTTGGGATTGCATGATCCATGCATTCCTGCAGGTGTTCATAGAATGCGTTTATAAAGGATTCTGTGGTCTGGGTCGTATTTTCCACAGGCCCGGGGGCTTTGAAGGATTCCACCTCGGGTTTGAGGAGTGTGAAATTTGCTTTAGAGAAGTTTTTCACTGTGGTTTTCTGGGCAGGGGGTGGGTCGGGATGTGAATATCCAGTGAGATTAGTTTATGGTCTGATCTTACCAGTGAGGGATTCACTTCTGGTCTGGAGCATAAAGCCCCCATGTTGGTGATGATCGGGTCCAGTATGTTTTCCCCTCTTGTGGGAGTGGTAACAAGTTGTTCCATAGCATTTGAGTTTATAAATTCTAGGAACCTTTGGGCTAGGGTGTTGGAGCTAGAGTAATGCTCCAAGTCTATGTTTAGGTAGTTGAAGTTGCCCAATATAATGGTGTTTGGAGAGACCTTCATATTTTCCAGTGTTCTCTGGAAGGCCGAGTGGGGTTCCTGGGTTTGGGAGAGTGGTCTGTAGCAGGCTATAAACTGGAAGGCAGTTTTACCCACTGTTAGTTGCACATGGATAGTCTCTGATGCTTTGTGCTGTGCCACCAACCTGGAGGTGTGGGTATCTTTGACGAATATTGATACTCCCCCCTCCTTTTGTGGTTCGGTCCAAGTTTTGGGGCCAAAAAACATAGTATGAGGTATAACCTGGTAGTGCTGGGGTGCTCTCGGGAGCCTTGAACCAGGTTTCTGTTACTGCACAGATATCGATGTTCTCCATGCTAAGGAGAGTTTCGAGTGCGTGCATCTTCAGGTTTAGACTTCTGGCGTTGAGTAGCATTACTCTTAGTTTCTTATCCCTTGTGATACCTATGGAGGTGGGTTTGTCTTTTGAGCCTTGCCTAAAAAAGGTACTATGGGGGTGGCAAGAGCCTTTGCCAATATCCGAAAGCCCAGAGTGACAGATGCAAGCTGCCCCTAGCGAAGCATCGTGGCTTGTCAAGCATGTCATCCCAGGCTGACAGGCATTGGATCCCCTTTGAATGACACCAATACTTAAGCCAATTGTTGAAATTGTAATTGTTGTAACTGTAAATGTAGGTCTTCGTATGGCAGGTGCATACATGAGGCATCATGTGGGATGTGTTAGTCTGCATTAGAAAACCTCCAAAGGCTGCCTGGACAACAGCTGCAGAATAAATAAACAAGTAAAATAGCAGAAGGCTAGATAATTTACAGGTATTGGGGAGGGAGCAGCAGAAAGAAAACTTCTAAGTCTAGGGGAAGCTATGGAGTATACTGAATTTGAATTACTTGCTTACAGTAACTGGAAGGCAATGGGATTAAAACACAAGTTACTAGTTTTCTGCCTAGTACCTTAAGCCTGTTGCATTATTGTCTTCTAGTGGTATAAGTTATATAGACACACACACATTTGTATGTATGTACATATATATATATATATATATATATATATATATATATATATATATATATATATATGTATATACATACAAACATATATATATATATATATATATATGTATGGTTCGATATAATGTAATTGGTGCTGCCATGCTGATTAATCACAAAAAATAAGAATTAAAAAAAATCATCAAAACACAAAAATACTGTGTTTTTCAGGATAGAAGGGGCATATTCCTTGTCCTCACTAACCTCACTATTATAGCAGTTTTGCTCCAGCAATGTGGATCCACATGTTGTTCCGAACAGTTCAACAAATATAATACAACGCATATATATATATATATATATATATATATATATATATATATATATATATATATATATATATATATATGTATATATATACGCAGTTGCAGGGTAGCTTGTCACAGTAGTACTAAAACAGGGCCAAATAAGGGGCATTTGAGTGGCACAAAAGGATAGTTGCCTGACTATGAAGAAAGGATAGGTTTTGATTCATGAGAGCTTGGAGAGGGGTATTGTGAATAAATATTGTTAAATTTTTAAGCACTATGCATGTACCTTGCTGCCTGATGGAAATAAAAGTTTAATAGCAGGCCTACTTCTAACTTGCAGAAGATACAGAACTGAAATGAGAACAGATTGTGTTCATTAAGCATGAGCTGTGTTAAATGCTTAGGACATTATCCGTACGAAAAATGCATACCATGCATTAAGTAAAGATAGAAGAGTTAACAAAGAGATGTCGGCATCTAAAATTGGTTCTGTTTGGCTGTCAAGATATTTCATATTTTTCCAAATCTTATTTCTTTATTGAAATAGACTGAATATTTCAATTTAAAGTGCAGAATAATTTTCACACTCCAATTTCCCAATGGTGAGCTTTCCCACAGATATGAAAGGAACCTTATAACAACTTGAGTGTTCCTCTGCCCCTCATATCTGCCTCCTGCTGATACTAATCTTAATGAATGTACACCAGTTTGAGCAGTACTCCGACCTTCTGTGTTAATGATTTAAGTTAATGTAAATCCAAACTTTGAAAACGAAAATGTTCAACTAAGATTCTTTTACAACAAAATAATACTAGTTTTGCACTGGTGGTGGTAGCGATAATTATATGGGTTAGGGAAAGAGAGACTGGTTCTCATTAAACTCCGACTCCCATGTTTCTTTTCATGCCTTGATTAAGTTCATTCCGAGTACAATTTTATTAAATGTTGTGTTTGCAATACCTGTCACTACAGGGGGCATTTCAAAGTCACTTTTACATACATACAGAAATGCATACTTGCTTGGCTGCTGCAAACTGGGAACCTGCAACTGCCCTTTCAACACGTAGTCCCCCATCTGCCCTATGCATAATTAAATGCATCGGTTACTTTACTCCGAGCTGCAAACTGAGCAGCCCATTTTCTTAAGCCACTGTACTTACCCCTACAAATCTGTGAGTATGGTAAAATAAATTGTATAAATCTTTCTAATTGTGGCAGCCTAACAGCATTATTTGTTTGTGCAACGGAAACTGGATCAGTTTGTGAAGAATCTACCATCCGCTCATGCAGGAAAATAGATTACTATTAGAAATTATATGAACCTTCTTTTAGCCCCTTGTCATAAGCTCAGTGCTTAAATGACAGTGCGTTGTGAAAAAGAAAACAAATTCATTAAATCTCCAAAAGACCGAAGCATACAATGTTGAAGTTAATGGAATGTATATATGAGAACAAATACAAATGGGAAGTTAATACATAAATGAAAACATAGAAGCAGTATTTTGGTAGAAGGTGAGCTGTATGCACCTCCATATGAGGACTCTGCCTATAGAATTCCCTCAGATATATACATTTATTTATTTATTTTGTAAAACAAAGCATGCATAGCTGTGGGGACAAGCAAAACTTGGTTTCACTGGAAAAGCATGTGGATGTATACATACACACTCACACACATACACACACACACACACACACACACACACACACACACACACACACATGGTGATATCTGTATTGCTTGGTTATAAATGAGCATATAAATAAACAAATAAATGTATCTATGTCTGCTTGCATTTGATAATGTCAACAAGGAAGTTAGTTGCTGAGGAGCACTTTTGTTCAGTTCCTGCTACTATCAACTTGCACTGAGAGATGAAATTTGTTTTGGAAAGTAATAACATTTGATGGCCGTTTTACAATTGTAGACTGAGTATACACATAAATAAGACAATGTGACTTCCTGTGGCAGTGACAGCTGCATTGAATGTGGTGGGTCCTGAGTTTAATGTCAAGACAAGGGACAGTGTTTTCTTTTCTCATTAAGTTGTTTATGTATATATATATCTTACACACAAACACACACACACACACACACACACACACACATATCTCTCTCTCTCTCTCTCTCTCTATATATATATATATATATATATATATATATATATATATATCTCACACATGCACACCTGCACTCACACACACACACACCTACATGTATAAATAAGTGTGTGTGTTTATATATATATATATATATATATATATATATATATATATATATATGTATATATATATATATGTGTGTGTGTGTGTGTGTGTGTGTGTGTGTGCACACTAGTTTCCTCACACATCCTAGACAAACCACAGGTAAACAAGTAATCCTAAAATTGCTGATGGCTGTGTGCATATGTGTGTATGCTATTTTGCATTGACTGATTGTGTTTAGTGGACAATAAGCTGCCATCCTATCCAGTATTAGTTTCTCTGCCTTCTGCCGTCTTAATACCAGGACAGACTTTTGGGCTCATGCTACACCGAAATGGATAAAACATGTTTCAGAGGACGAAGATATATATATATATATATATATATATATATATATATATATATATGTATATTAAGTAAGTTTAAATGGAATAATGTGAGATATGAGATTAAGTCAAGAGATGTCTGTCTTGGTTTAATTTTTCCAAGTGTTTTGGGTTTCTAATATTATGATAGGAATAGACCCCATTCCTAAGTCAGGGTATGATCAGAGTTCAAGAAATTAGTATTGTTTCAGTCTTTGATGCTATGCCAGAATGCTCTTCTTAGCACCTGTGTGTGTGTGCTCAGAATTACCTCCTTGTGCAGTTCATGTGGGCTTACTTGTATTAGTAGCATAAGTAGGCTGTAAACTTGTTTTTATTAGTCCTGCCTCTCTCTCTTGCTTCTGTTGAAATGTATGGGTATCTTTCTTCCACAACCCTCTTATTTCTGCTTGCAAATCCTGGTATTTTCTGATTTTTGTGTCTCTCTGTATGTAAGACAATGTAATTACTGGGTGTAGCAGTTTCAACATCTGTAGTACAAGAACATATATGAGAAAAATATCTCTGAAATCGCTTTCTTATTCAAAACAGTGGAAGATTAGAACATATTCAGCAAAATAAAAAAAAAAGGATGCAGATGTGATTATTGATGTAGCAGGTAAGGAATGTAATGTAAGTTGTAGTCTTCCTTTTCACCATGCAACTGACATTTGTCTGCTACCTGTCTTTTTAGCTACTGATTTTTTTTACTTTATACTTGATAGGTAACCACTGCAAGATCTAAATAATGACTGCTGTGTAAGGTGTAACAAAAGATATATCTGATCAAAGACATTTTATAACTTATTTTGTCTGTAAGAGATATGTTTCTGATACCACGTGCATTTTAACACTTGCCTGTTACATACTATTTAGTGTACTGCTGGTATGCTTGGATAGACAGTGCCATCTGTATGTGAATGCCATTCTTAAAGATCATGCATTTCTTATTTTTATTGTTATTGAGCACTTTATGCTCCCTGCATCAGCCTTCCTACACAAATGTCCCACATCCATGTCAGGTCTGCCAGCATCCAAATCTTCGCTGGACTTACTCCAAAATAGCTGTGGCCAGTCACAGAAACTAAGGACATCCTGTCAGTCCAGGTTGTCACCATCACCCAGGGGGTTTACATTTTTGATCTACCTCAGTACTCCTTTCTCCCTGTTGAATCACAGAATATTGTGTGGTATCAGCATGCATACACAACACACCTCGCTTTGGCGGGATTGCAAAACTGTAGCTAATGGTTATGATATGTTTGTGTTTTAAGCTAAATGACATTCTAATTCTATCACTGCATTGCTAAATCTATGAGCAGTTTCAAAAACCATTTGTGAAACTTTTTTTTGTAGTGGATTACACACACATCATTTTCTTAAAGAATTTCACATTTCTAGGAACTTTGCATCTGCTTTGACTACACCCACACAAATTCACACTACTGTCATCAACAATAAGAATGTATTTGGATATATTAACCAAGGTACTAAGCATTTCCGTGAAAAGAAAAAAATGTAGAACTACAATGCAATGGACTTTATTTATTTATTTATGTACATATGTATGTATGTATGTATGTATGTATGTATGTATGTATGCATTTATTTATTTATTTGTTTCTTGGTTTATTTATTTATTTTTATTTTAGTTTCCTATGTGTTTAGGAACTCACTTTAGTTGGCTGTCGTATTTCATCCAAGTACTTTATAGATTTTCTCTGTCACGTGGCATCTTTCATCCACATGCTTCTTAAGGATTGTCTGGTGTCTCATCTCTTTCCCTCTTTCTCAGGTGCTTCTGTTACTTTTCCCAGGACATCACCAGTGCAGGTCAGCATATGTAATTCACAATAGCCAAAGCAGTGTTACAATCACCTTCCAAAGTGTTAGATTAACACTGAAAAACACATGGTCAATTTAAATCAGAATAGTTTGGTGCCTGACATTTGGTAACATGGTACAATAACTGCTTTTGTATGTAAATCAGAACAGTTTGGTGTCTGACATTGGGTAACATGGTACGATAACAGGTTTTGCATGTAAATCAGAATAGTTTGGTGTCTGACATTGGGTAACATGATACAATAACAGCATTTGCATGTAAATCAGAACAGTTTGGTGTCTGACATTTGGTAACATGGTACAATAACAGCTTTTGCATGCAAATCAGAATAGTTTGGTGTCTGACATTTGGTAACATGGTACAATAACAGCTTTTGTATGTAAATCAGAACCATTTGGTGCCTGACATTTGGTAACATGGTACAATAACAGATTATGCATGTAAATCAAAATAGTTTGGTTTCTGACATTTGGTAACATGGTACAGTAACAGCTTTTGCATGTAAATCAGAATAGTTTGATGCCTGACATTTGGTAACATGGTACAATAACAGCTTTTGTATGTAAATCAGAACACTTCGGTGTCTGACATTTGGTAACAGGGTACAATAACAGCTTTTGTATATAAATCAGAATAGTTTGGTTTCTGACATTGGGTAACATGGTACAATAACAGCTTTTGTATGGAAATCAGATCAGTTTGGTGTCTGACATTTGATAACATGGTACAATAACAGCTTTTGCATGTAAATCAGAACAGTTTGGTGTCTGACATTTGGTAACATGGTACAATAACAGCTTTTGTATGTAAATCAGAACAGTTTGGTGTCTGACATTTGGTAACATGGTACAATAACAGCTTTTGTAAGTAAATCAGAACAGTTTAGTGTCTGACATTTGGTAACATGGTACAATAACAGCTTTTGTAAGTAAATCAGAACAGTTTGGTGTCTGACATTTGGTAAGAGGGTACAATAACAGCTTTTGTACGTAAATCAGAATAGTTTGGTGTCTGACATTGGGTAACATGGTACAATAACAGCTTTTGTATGTAAATCAGAACAGTTTGGTATTCATTGTGTTTCACTGTTGCAGTCATTACAATTGGGTTATCCTGCTGGCAGGCTACCCGCAGTCAGCCTGAGTTCCAAAGTCTAGGTCCAGCGTCGGTTGCTGTCGTCTCCTCCCTGACGTCAGTGCACCAGCCGTATAAAAGATGCAGCTGATGCCATTTTCTTCAGTCTTTCTTGCCGCTTGTTGCCCGAAGCAAAAGCAATTCTCAAGTGCCGGTCGGCCGACTCCTGAGATTTTCAAATTCAAATTTTCAGATCTGAAGTCTTCATTAAAGCTAAGTACCCCATTGGGGAAACTTTTTTCTTGCTCCTGACTGATGTCAGAAAAAGTTAATAATTGTATTTCTTGTGGGAAGCAAATACCTCATAAGGATTTTCATTCTCACTGTATTCCTTGCCTAGGCCCTGACCATGACATTGCTAGTTGTCGGTTTTGTGCTAGATTTATCCAACGCACTATTAAGTGTCGGTACGATTTTGCATTTCATTACTTTGGCAGAAGATTTGACTATATAATGCCGTCAGAGCAACTGACTACCGGAGTTTATAAAAAGCGCAAAGAAAAGGACAGGCACCCGAGGTCCAAAACCGACGATGAGGCTTCTGCTAGGCCTGTCGCCGGTTCTCAGTGAGGCGCTTTCACAGCCCATGACACCCGCTACCTCAGAGCCACAGGCCACTTCTGACTCCCACGTGGAGCCAACCAGGCCACTGGAAACTCAAGG
Organism: Protopterus annectens; assembly: GCF_019279795.1. Lineage (NCBI taxonomy): Eukaryota > Metazoa > Chordata > Ceratodontiformes > Protopteridae > Protopterus > Protopterus annectens. Next base: position 1,542,450,630 of record NC_056746.1, on the reverse strand, counting down.
TATTGGACACTCAGAAACTATTCCCTCAGATGGGTCTGGAGCTGCTGAGCAGGCATCGGCTTCTGAGGGTGTTTTCAGGCCTACACAGTTATATGTAAAACCAACTTCAGTTTCAAAGGCAAAGTCTAAAGCAGCTCTAATGACAAAGAAACAAGTACAGCATTCACCAGGACAGGCCTCTATGCCAAAAAAACAGATGCTTAAAATGGCCAAAGACCTAATTACTTTGATCAGGGGTTCCCATCCCCCTCCTGATAAGAGGCCTAGGCAAGAGATAGAATATGCATCTTCAGATCAGGTTTCCATTTCCACTGATTCCTCTTCTGACCAGGAATTATTCTCTTCCTCCCTATGAGGATTATAATGCTGAAGAATCTATTCCTTCAGCCTCTCCTCTTGAGGGTTATTCTTTTGGTGAAACCCTGCAGACTTTGAGGGAGCATTTCCACTGGGAGAGCCAAGATTACTCAGAATCCAAGAAAAGGCTCAGAGACTTCCTTTTAATTACCTCAGCACAGGCCCCTTGCTATTCCTCCTGTTTTAGACATTGTAGATGATGTATTTTCAGAGTCCGGACTGTCTCTTGACTCTTTGCCATCAGCTCCTGTTAAGCCAGACAGATACTACAGGGTTCCTGATTCACATAAATTTCTTTATAAAAACCCTGCTGCAGACCCAGAAACAATCTCTCAGAGTCCCAAAGGGGTCAAGGCTTCCACTGCAAAAACCCCTTTACCCTCTGATAGGGATTCAAGAGCCCTGGACAGATGGGGGAAAAAGATTTATACTTCTGCTACCTTGGCTGTAAGAGCTTTAAATTGTCAATTTCATATGCTTAAATGTCAGCAATATCTAATGTCACTGCTTAAACAAAAAATGTTGACAAATTCAGAATGTGCAGAAAACAAAGAAATGCAGGATTTATTGCATGCAGCTGAACAAGTAGGAAAGCATACTTTGCAATGTGGTTTTGATTCTCTAGAGGCCTCCTGCAGGGCCGCAGTTACAGGTCTGTCATTAAGAGGCATGCTTGGTTAAAAGAACAGAATCTGCCCGATCATGTCAAAGCAAAATTATTAGATGCTCCATTACAACATGATACCTTGTTTGGTGTTAAAGCAGAAGAGGTTTTGAAGAAAATGGAGGACAAAGCTAAATCTATGCAAACAGTCAAGTATTTCTTACAGGTACAGCCTCCCAGATTTAGCAGGAACTGGCCTGCAAAGAATTGGTCCTTTCCAGTGTCAGACAGGCCACAAAGAGGTAGATACAGATGCCCCAGAGGCAGATCACAGCCCCAAGGCTCATACAGGCCTAAACAATGGGGTGCTTCAACCTCCAAAAGCAGAGAGGAAAAATCATAGCCATACAGGAAACAGTCTCAATGACTTTCCCCTGCCAGCACCAAGCACTTACTTCTGGCAGCTCCTTTGGGGGGAAAACTAGCACTTTTTACTCAAAATTGGCATATGATCACCCAGGACAAATGGGTCTTAAACATCATATCCCAGGGCTACAGGTTCCATTTTCACACCCTGCCAAGGCCAAACGGTATGCCAGACCTGCCACGCAATCAATGGGCAGAGGCACAAAAACAAGTTTCATCCCTCATGGACATGAGGGCCATTCAGCAAGTACCAGAGCAAGAGCAGGGGCAAGTATTTTACTCAAGGCTATTCTTGGTGCCCAGAACGGACAAATCCTGGAGACCAATATTGGACCTTTCTATCCTGAACACATTCCTGGACATTCCAAAATTCAAAATGTTAACTCTGCAGCAGCTCCTGCCCATGCTGGGCAAGAAGGCTTGGCTTGTGACTTTAGACCTAAAAGAGGCATACCTGCATGTCCCAATCAGACAATCATGCAGAAGATACCTCGGATTTATAGCTGGCTCAATGCATTACCAATTCTCTGCACTGCCCTTTGACTTATCTACTGCACCCAGGGTCTTCACAAAGTGCCTGGCACTGGTAATTGCTTTTTGCAGACAAAAAGGAATTCAAATATATCCTTACTTGGATGACTGCCTTATTCAAGCAGAGAACAAGGACACTCTACTACAGCATCTGGCATTTGTAAAAACATTACTAGCAGGCCTAGGGTACACAGTAAACGAAAAGAAATCAAAACTCGTACCCTCTCAAAAGATAATATTCCTGGGTGCAAGCTTAAATACAACTGCCCAGATGGCTTATCTCATGCCAGACAAACACAGACAACTGACTACTTATTTCAAAATGTTGGCAACAAAGACCCAGTTATCTGCAAGAAAAATTCTGCAGGCTTTGGGCTTCATGGCATCCTGCATTCTGCTAATTCCATATGCAAGACTGCATATGAGGAAACTTCAATGGTATCTAAAAAGTGTTTGGACTCAACTTTGCCACAGCCTGGAAACAATAATTACTCTCATTCCCTGCCTGCAACAGGAGTTTCGATGGTGTGCAAAAGCCTGTCACCACAACACAGGACAGCCATTCACCTTACCCACAGCCAGGCAGACATTGACAACAGATGCATCAGATTATGCCTAGGGGGCACATATGGCAGGAAGATGTATTCAGGGCACATGGTCCGAAAATCAAATGCATCTACATATCAATCAAAAAGAGATGCTAGCAGTTCAAAATGCCCTGACAGCCTTCAAGGATCTACTTCATCCAGGACAGCTACTGATAAAGATGGACAATACCACAGTCATGTGGTACATAAACAAGCAAGGGGGCACACATTCCTACCCCCTCTGCAGACTAGTCATGAACTTGTGGGACACAGCATTGACTTACCAAGTACATCTGCAAGCACAATTCCTGCCAGGAAGGATAAATACTCTGGCAGACAAATTAAGCAGAAATCTAATGATCCTCACGAGTGGAAATTGGATCCACAAGTCTTCAGCATGATAACAAAGAACTGGGGATGCCTGGACATAGACCTATTTGCCTCTCCTCACAATTGCCAACTACAAAGATTCTGCACAAGGACTTATCACAAGCAAGCATGGAAAGTTGATGCTCTATCTTTCAGCTGGAAAAACCTAACAGTATATGCCTTTCCTCCTCTGCCTCTCCTCCCCAAGGTACTCCTCAAGGTCAGACAAGAGAAGCCAAAAATGATTCTGATTGCCCCAGACTGGCCCCACCAGCACTGGTACCCAATCCTAAAGAGCTTGTCCCAATGCCCAGCTTGGACGCTACCTCAAATTCCTCACTTATTGGCTCAACAAGACAGTCAGATACTGCACAGCCAACTCAGGACCCTAAACCTGGCAGCATGGCGGATAATGTAGCCATTCAAGACACACCTCTTTCTAAAGCAGTTATGGATGTTAATTTGGAGGCCAGGAGGCCTAGCACCAGAAAATCTTATGCAGAAAAATGGAAGAGATTCTGTGTTTGGAACCAGGCACAAGGTATTGACACGATTGTTCCAAATATTCCTCAGATTTTGCAATACTTAACTGAGATGCTGGATAAAGGCCTTTCCTTCTCATCCATTAAAATTCATGCCTCTGCCATTTCAGCTCATTACAATACAGAACCACTTATGTTTTCCCATCCATTACTAAGGCAGTTCCTTAGAGGGGCCAAAAACATAAGACCCCCCAAGGAGAGCACCAATACCTACATGGGACCTCAACTGTGTCTTGGAAAAAACTTACACTGCCTCCCTTTGAACCAGCCTCTGCAGCTGAAATAAAATTCTTATCCTGGAAAGCAGCTCTGCTCCTAGCAATAACCTCTGCTAGATGAGTCTCAGAGTTACAGGCACTCATGGCTGTGGAACCTTTTATCATTTTCCATCCTGACAGGGTTTCTCTGAGGACAAACCCTACATTCATGCCTAAGGTAGTGACCAGTGTGGCCCTTAACCAAACAATTCACTTGCCAACTTTTTACCCAAATCCACAGAATAAGGGTGAGAGACGTCTGCATTCTTTGGACATTCACAAACAGCTACGCTTCTACTTGGACAGAACCAAAGCTTTCAGAAAGACTGAACAACTTCTAGTAGCTTATGCTGCAGGATCACAAGGAAAGCCTATCTCAAAGCAGACTATTTCAAAGTAGATAGGCCACTGCATTTGTTTCTGCTATTCACAGCATGGCAAATCAGTGCCTAAGGGCATTAGGCCACATTCCACCAGAGCAGCAGCCACTTCAGCAACCTTCCTCAGAGGAGTACCAACCAAAGACATCTTAGAGGCTGCAACTTGGAGTTCATTGCATACTTTTACAAAGCACTATCACTTACCTCTCTATTCTAAATCCAGGGCAGGCTTTGCCACTGCAGTTCTGCAGGGCCTGATAGCCTCTCCTAATCCTATTTAGCACCAGCCTCCCGACAATAGCTTTGGGATTCAACCCAATTGTAATGACTGCAACAGTGAAACACGATGAACATAGTGCAGTTGTGTACCTACCATAAATGTAGATGTTCCAGTGTATTCACTGTTGCAGTCCAGTTTACCCTCCCTCCATCCCCCTTTTCCTTGCTGGGACTTATCTGCATTTCTCTATTCTATACAACCTATGTGGTGTATTTGCTTGTAGATGAAGGAAAAGTTGTTTTTTGGTTATGCATGCTTTTTGGCATTAGTGAGCCTACCATTTTAGGGGCACCTGACATCTGGGGCAAGAAAAACTGAAGGAAATGGCATTGGCTGCATCTTTTATACCCCTGACAAACTGACGTCAGGGAGGAGGCAACAGCAACTGATGCCGGACCAAGACTTTGGAACTCAAGCCGACTGCGGGTAGCCTGCAAGCAGGATAACCCAATTGTAATGACTACAACAGTAAATACACTTGAACATCTACATTTATGGTAGGTACACAACTGTACTGTGTCTGACATTTGGTAACATGGTACAATAACAGCTTTTGTATGTAAATCAGAACAGTTTGGTGTCTGACATTTGGTAACATGGTACAATAACAGCTTTTGTATGTAAATCAGAACAGTTTGGTGTCTGACATTTGGTAGCATGGTACAATAACAGCTTTTGTATGTAAATCGGAACAGTTTGGTGTGTGACATTTGGTAACATGGTACAATAACAGCTTTTGTATGTAAATCAGAACAGTTTGGTGTCTGACATTTGGTAACATGGTACAATAACAGCTTTTGTATGTAAATCAGAACAGTTTGGTGTGTGACATTTGGTAACACGGTACAATAACAGCTTTTGTATGTCAATCAGAACAGTTTGGTGTGCGACATTTGGTAACATGGTACAATAACAGCTTTTGTATGTAAATCAGAACAGTTTGGTGTGTGACATTTGGTAACATGGTACAATAACAGCTTTTGTATGTAAATCAGAACAGTTTGATGTGTGACATTTGGTAACATGGTACAATAACAGCTTTTGTATGTAAATCAGAACAGTTTGGTGTGTGACATTTGGTAACATGGTACAGTAAAAGCTTTTGTATGTAAATCAGAACAGTTTGGTGTGTGACATTTGGTAACATGGTACAATAACAGCTTTTGTGTGTAAATCAGATCAGTTTGTTGTCTGACATTTGGTAACATGGTACAAAAACAGCTTTTGTGTGTAAATCAGAACAGTTTGGTGTCTGACATTTGGTAACATGGTACAATAACAGCTTTTGTGTGTAAATCAGAACAGTTTGGTGTGTGACATTTGGTAACATGGTACAATAACAGCTTTTGTATGTAAATCAGAACAGTTTGGTGTCTGACATTGGGTAACATGGTACAATAACAGCTTTTGTGTGTAAATCAGAACAGTTTGGTGTGTGACATTTGGTAACATGGTACAATAACAGCTTTTCTATGTAAATCAGAACAGTTTGGTGTCTGACATTTGGTAACATGGTGCAGTAAAAGCTTTTGTAGGCAGAAGCATGAAAACAATGAGAGCAAAATGTAAAACTGCACTTCTTCCTGTGTGCCTTGTCTCATTTTTGTACTGAAACCATATTGCTTCCTGCAAGCCCATATAAACTTCACATTTTTTTAATCAGGTGGTACGGGTCATAGGTAGAAAATCACACTGAGGGAATGAATACTTGTTTTTGATATTCATTAGTCATGAAAAGAAGTGAGTAGCATACACAACAAGAAATGTATCCTTGTGTATGGGATGCAGATACATTTGATTTTTTTAAAGTTTATTCCTCCTCTCATGAATTAAATATTTATGTATGTATGCATGCATGCATGCTTGTATTTAGTTAGTTAGTTAGTTAGTTAGTTAGTTAGTTAGTTAGTTAGTTAGTTGGTTAGTTAGTTAGTTAGTTATTATTTGTTGACCAGGTAAATGGCCTGGTCTATTGAAGCTTTTCAGCCATAACCCTGACTTGGAGACCTTTCAGCAGCTCCATTACAGAGAATCCACTAGCAAGCTCTGGAACAGAAGTTTCTCAAATCTAGGGTAGGTAGCTGGCAACAGCAGTGGGAAGATCAATTTAAAATAAATAATTTAGCCTGGTACTGCACTATTTTTCCAACAACCATGTTTTGCTTTGCCTCTTTCGATTTTTTTCTTTTTTTTCCACTTTTGAAAATCATTCCCTCTGCTTACCTTGACTTTCATCAAGTTAAAAGGAATTTCATGCACATCTGTACATTAAGAGCCATGCCATCATATTTTGTTATTTCTGGTTTAGCAATCTGTGTTCTTTAGTGAAGCTGATACAGCGCACCAGAGGAAATGAGTGACAGACAAAATGCCTCCCTTGTCTGTGATTCTGATTCTGGAGTTAGGCTATTCTTAGCTGTGTCTTAAAATATTCTTTATAAAAACTGCTCTGGAAGAATAACAACTGATTGTATGTGGAAAATGGAATGCCTTTTTATGTTCTTTTGAATGTTTTTTTCCAAAAAAAAAAAAAAAAACAGGATTACTATAGTGAAAGACACATATATGGCTATTTTGCCTGCCTGTTGATCTTGATGTTGAAGTCAGTTTCCTTCAGGCATTTATCTTATATTTCATGCTTTATCTATTGTAATTTTGTGCATTTTTTAGAAGCCAATGGATTATGGAAAGGTTGATAGTTTTCAGGCATCAGGGTTAAAGAAACAAGAACTGGAAAAAGGAGGGAAAGTTGACTACAGCTAGAAATAATTACCCAGCTTAAATATAAACCCCTATGTCACCAGATGGGTTGCAAACTGGCTCAAGGACAGAACCCACATGGTTAGAATTGCTGGAGCCATGTCAGACTCCAAACCAGTTACAAGTGGCGTCCCACAAGGCTCAGTCCCGGGACCTCTCTTGTTCGGTATATATTTCTCAGAAGTACAGGCGAACACGGAAGGACTGTGGCTGACCAAGTTCGCAGATGACTGCAAACTAGGCGCCATAATCGACTCTCCAGCCGACACAAGCATCCTACAAAAGGGCCTCATAGAAACAGGCAACTGGTGCCAGAGCCATGGCCTCAAGCTAAAAGCCAAAAAGTGTATAGTCATCCCCTTTGGCAAAAACAAAGTGCCCACAAATTACCACATAGGTGGTAATCCATTAAGTACAGAAGAAGTAATTAGGGACCTGGGGACCCAAGTTGATAGCAATCTCTCATTTGAAAACCACGTGGCCAAAGTGGTTAGAAAAACATTTTATATAGCCTACCTAATCATGAAGGGATTCACATCTAGATCAGGGGAGGTCATCATGCCTCTTTACTCATCCCTCATCAGGCCCATAATTGAGTACAATGCCCCTTTTGGGATGTACCTTACCAGACACCTGCAGCAACTGGAAAGACCCCAAAAGTACCTCACCAAGAGGATCAAAGGGCTCAAGCAGATGCCATATGCTGCCCGGTTAAAGAAACTCCAGCTCTACTCAGTGGCATACTGCCTGCTCAGAGGCGATCTGTGCTTGATGTATAAAGCCATGTCCAACCCGGAATTAATGGACATGCTGCACCTCAGAAAATCCAAATCCCATCGAGCTACGCACTCGAGAGACTTGAACCTCAGCACTGAAATAAATAGGACATGCTGGAGGGACAGATTCATAACCCAGAGGCTCCCTTCACTCTGGAATAAAATCCCAGTCCAGGTTAGGCAGAGTCCCTCATTGACTCTCTTCAAGAGGAATCTTGATGAGTGGATGGGAGATCGTAGGTTTACCCCGACTATCACTTCTGTGTCACTGTTAGACAGAGGCACAGTATACTAACCTCAAAAAAAGACATAGCAAAATGCATTTAAAATGGGTGGTGAAAGCCAAACACATTCTGGCTAGGCTTATAAATGCCCTAGGGCAGATAGCCTAGTATGAACCTATGAACCTATGAACCAATGAACCATGATTCTTTAAGGAAAATGGGGCTAATTCATTTACTTTTCCCATGTATTAAGTGTTTTGTTATTGCTTTTGTGTGGGAATACAAAAGTTGTAGATGAATGTTATCGTCCCAGATGACAGTCATAGGGCTATCTCCTAGAATAAAGTAACATTTCTGTGACATAGAAGTGTTTTGTATATTGCATATATGTCTTTCTGCATTCTTTGGCATTAACTGCAGGTACTACATACCAATGCTTGTGTCTTCCAGTTCCATGCTTTATCCCTTCTCTTTTATAAAAGACGACCTCTTCCTTTCCCAGTGGAATGAGAAAGGTCAGACTTAGGAGCTGCTGCTTGTTCTGATATTCCTGTGGGAACATGTGGGCAGATAGGAAGGGAGACAGAGGATGTGCTTTACAGAATATGAATTACACTCTTTAACCATCACCAGTCAAATACCCTGAATTAGCATTTCCAAAAAAGCTGCTGCTGCAAATTGAATGGCTCTGGCAGACAAAGTGATGCTATTTTAACACCTTTTGCAAACCTAAAAAGGTCTGTAAGCTCCATTTAATCATTGTGTTACGTGATTATCTTGTGCAGGAGTTTATTGAATGGTGTATCATTTTTGTCTTCTGTAGCAAGGGGCTGCTTTTGAAAAAGATGTGAATTTGACTGTCATCTGTCTGCCAGTACAGTTAAAGAGTTATAGTTATAGGTAGGGCTGCTAACAAAATATGGAGGCAGATTCCAAAACAATTTATACTGCAGGCAAGATGCATCACTAAGTTCATTACGTGTGAACGTTAGCAAACTTGATGTTATGTCTTGCCGCAGGCTTAAAGAATTTTAGATCCAATGTGATTTTCTCACATTTCGATACCAATGTGAAGCCAGAATTCTTTAACAATTTAGAAACTCAATATTCACATTAAGTTATATTTTGCACTACTATGAAAAGATGAATTGCTATGCAATAAAGTGGACAGAGAGACTACAGATGGATAGAATTCACTCTGTGCAGTTAGCTGCTTTCAGCTGAAATCCTGGCATATGTGCATTCTTACTGTAAGAGACTGCCTTAAGCAGAAGTGTTTAGACTTCAGGACAATCAAAACCAGACCACAAGTGCATTTGGTATGAATTAGTCAGAACACGCTAAAAGACTCCACAAATCAGCACGAAGGGGGATGAAAAAAAACAGAAGGCAAACTTAACTGTGATTTCACAGAATGTGTGGAAATGAATTTGACATATCAGAACCCCTGTTTAAATAACGCTTCATTGTCACAAACCTTTACATATCACTGTGTATTTCTTTCTTTTTTTCCTTCTTTATTTATTTATTTATTTATTTATTTATTTACTTATTTTGGGAAAAACATTCTGCAAACCAAACCATATGAATCCTTTTTCTACTCAATAAAAAGCTTAACCTGTAGGAAGAAGTCTGCTATGGGGAGTTTAACACCATGTTTATCAACTTTTTGCATGAAAAAAACAGAGGCATGGCATTAAAAAGAGACAATGTTTCCTTCTTGGCAGACCTTGAAAACTGATATTACTGACCTGAAAATATGTATTTTATTTATTTGCCTTTAATTAATGGGAAAGTCCAGCTGGGCAAATTGGCTTCTCACTGGAGACCCAGGGAGAAAAACTCCAAATTACATGTAATTGTAGAAGCAGTCAGCATTAGTTAGCAGTAAAACATAGTTTAACACTAAGGTATATTGAATTGAACAATAAATTACCATTTTTAGTCACTACATAGGTCAAACAGCATGTTAATGTCAGATACAACCACACATCTATAGAACTTTCATCATTTTACATTTTAATTTTAATTTTAGAACACAGACAACAAGTTAGCCATATGTGTCTCCATCTTGTCAAAATTCACTTAAGGCTAGGAAGAAATTATGGGAAAAGTGAAAACATTTTGTTTGGTTTGATTGCACTAGAAGGGGACGTTGGTATTGCAGTTGGTACAAGGTGAAGAGCATTTTCAGTAAGATTTTAAACTATAGATACAGTCAGGTTTCATTTTTTTGTAAAGGAAGGATTTAAGCCAACTTGGAGCTGTGGATTGAAGAGGCTTTGTCTATTAGTACTGAGTCATGTGCTTACTGGATTTAATTTGCAGGGTCAAGGCTGTATCCATTTTATTTGTTAATATGCGAAGGTATAAGTGAATTAATCTTTAACCTTGTTATTTACTATGGAGTTGGCAGCTTATCAGTCAGCTGTGCTACTGAGCTCTATAGTTGACTGTTTTATTGGTGAGACCTGCTTCCTTAAACTTAAATAACACTATGTGATTTCAAATTGTATTAAATGCTTTTGATACATCTAAAAATAGAGATACAACAATTTCACCTCGATTTCATCTTTCCTGAATATATCTCCAGAAAGTTAATGATGATCATTCTGTGCAATGGCCTGGCATAAATGCATGATGAGTTGCACAAAGTAACTTGGTTGTTTTCTGTTAGGCAGTGATCATCTGTCGGGAAACAAAATGTCCAAGTGTTTTCAATAGAAGAGAGAAGATGGCTACAGGTCTGTAGTTTGTTAGGTCAAGTGATTATATAGGATACATTTTAGACTGTTTCCAGAGTTTGGAGGGACTATAGATTCTTGGGGGGACTGCTTTAGAAGTAGAGGTGCTGGGTATACACTGGCTTCCTTGGGCATTTTGAGATATTTTTAGGCAGGTCAGCACAGGAGGATTTAATTTTTCAGTACAATTTTTGTTTAGGGCTGTGGAAGTTATGGTAATTGAGATGGTAATAGTGTCACTGTCCATGACACTCTTGATGTCTCATATTTATTAAAGGTGTTAGCAACACTTATGTAGTGTGAATTAAATATGCATGCAATACTATAGTCTGTTTCATCTGTGAAAGGGCAGTTTTCTGATTTTTTGCCAGGCTGAATAAGATGGCCGATTGTTGGCCAAAACTGTGTTCAATATTTACTGTGTTTTTCTTGTAGACTAGTGTAATATGATTGCTTAATGTTGATGATTATATTCATAGTTGGCTTTCATAAGTGCCAATAGTATTGTAGATTACAACTGCCACCTCTCTATTTTTGTCTGGACTATCCAGACAAGGAGCCTCCCTTCTATTTCTTCAGTACTAGGGACAAATGCTCAAGGTCTTGTGACATACAAATCACCATGATCTACACGTCTCTGCATTTTTCCAGACTCACAGTATTAGCTTATGCTGTCTGCATGTTTAATGTGATGATGAGGAGTGAAGAAGGAATGAACACTGCTGTCGGGCCTGCACCTGCATCTCCTTGTTGCTGATTAGTTAAGAAGTTTACCTGTTCAAGAAAGGAAACCAACTGGAAAGACACAATGCAGAGAAACACACCGTTTCTAAAGAAAAGACAGAGTACTCTGCTTTGTGCTTTTTTTAAGTAAAACATTTAAGCACCTTTCTAAGCAGGTTATAGTTCTTAAAGTTCTCGACCTCTTTGTTCAAGAATCAATGACAAATTCTGAAAACAGAAATACATTTTATATATTCACATTCAGTTAGAAAGTCAGTAAGTAGCACACAACTCTATTGTCTGGCATTATTGTCTAACTAACTGCATACCTCCTAACCTCTTCGCTCAAGAATCTGGAAAAATTGAAAAATAATGCTGGTACAAAAGGCCAAAATCAGGAATTATTTTTAAATATTAAAGATTGAACGTCGAGTCGAGCTGGCACCTCGGCGTTCGTGAAAATCTACTGCCAATCATTAGTGGACCGGAGTTCTGCTGTGGCGACCCCTAACCGGGAAAAGCCGAAAGACAACAACAACAACAACTGTTATTTACTTTTACATCAACATGTATTTACTGAACAATAACAAATGTGAAGGTCCTAACTACTGATATTTCTGAATATGTGTAATCCTCACTGGTTTACCTATAAATCAGAATTTTTATAAGGAGCAGAACAAAAGTATGCAACAAAATTAGGGATGTTCTGCATGATCATGGACAGTTAAGAGGTATCACTGATTGAGTGTACTCCTGAATGATTTACTAGAAACTCAAAGGATGGGGCAAAATCAGATACATTATGCAAAAATCAGGAACAGTTTATTAGCTGACCATTCAGGGACAATTTTAAAATGTTTCTCTAATTCACTTAAAAAGTTTATAGAACAACAGGATTTGAATCGACATGCATTTCTTGGGCAATAAGAATTATGAGAATCAGTGCCGGACATTATTAACTGATTTTAATCCTAAGCAATTTACATGAAAAATCAGGCATTTTATGAAAAGCAGGGCAAAAATATGAGGTAAAATGGGGAACAGTTGAGTGGTATTGACACTACTTTGCTTTACCAGCTGTTGATGCAGCTATGAGTCCTTCTTCATGGAGCAGCTACAGCATCCCTATTCCTAAGAGGAGGAGGAGGACAAGGTCTGCTGATAGCAGCATTTGCTTTAATTCCACATATAGAACGTATAGAGAGTAAAGAGACTACAGAGGAGCCGAAAGTGCAAGGTGCAGCACTGAAAAGTTTATTTCTGAGAAGAATCAATACTTCTTTCAACAAAGGAAAGTGAAACATATGGAACATTTATTTTGTATGCAAGTAGTTAGTGCATAGTGGATTAAGAAAGCTCTGACTTAGCACTTACTGTTGTCTGATTACTGTGAAACAATCACTGATCTGGCATGGCAAAAGTAGTGCCATGCAATGTATCATAGTAGGTAAAATCAGTTAAAAATTATCAGGGCAACGGCTTAGGCTTGTGTGTTGGGGGTGGGGGGGTGATGAAGTATATATAAGAGTAACAAGTTGGCCATAATTTCTTTCACTTTCCATTATAGCTAGACATCAGCATTGAATGCAATAAGCTACTATCTTTGGTTTTCTGGGTATGATGTGAGACAAAGAAGCACATGTCTCCCTGCTTGAGTTCTTGGCTATGGCTCCTTCTATGTGGAGACTGAATGTCCTTCCTATCTCTGTATGGGTTTATCCAGGCTCTGCAGTTTCCTGCAATGCCCCAAAGGTGTTCCTTCAATTTTTCTGTAGATAAGCCTTCAGGTGTGTGTGTGTGTGTGTGTGTGTGTGTGTGTGTGTGTGTGTGTGTGTGTGTGTGTGTGTGTGTGTGTGTGTGTGTGTGTGTGTCTGTGCTTGCTCATACACATGTATATATAGGGTCCCTATCACGTAATCAAACTTCCAGAAGGTCAAACATCAGAAGTTCGAACTTGGAAGTTCAAAAGTTGAAAATGTTGAAGCCGCAGAAGTCTGAATTATTTCCCAGGGAAAGAATTTGGTTGAACGTTTCTGTGGCTTCGACATTTTCTCCACTGTGGTGCAAAAGTTACAGAACAGGTTAAGGTAAGTGTGCGATTGTGACGGATGTTGTGGTTAGGGTGCAGGTAAGGTAAGTGTGCAATAGTGAAGGACTTTACGGTTAGGGTGCGGGTAAGGTAAGTGTGCGATAGTGACAGACTTTAGGGTTAGGGTGCGGGTAAGGTAAGTGTGCGATAGTGACGGACCTTAGGGTTAGGGTTTGCGTTAAGGTTAGTGCATAGATAGTTGTGTATGTAAGGTTTAGTGTAGGTTTATAAGGTTTTTGGTGTGCTTGTATTGCGTGTGTGTGTTTTTCATAACAGCAAATTTTTTCCCTGGGAAAAAAATGCACTGTTCTGATGTTTCAATGTTATCAAATTTTGATCTTCCAAGTTCGAACTTATGGTATTCAAATTTTGGAAGTTTGATTACGTGATATAGACCCTATATATACAGATGTCTGTGCCTGTGTCTATGTGTCTGTATGTTTTTGTTTGTGTATGCTAGCTTGTCAGGGGCAATTTCAGTATGAGCATATGTTAGAGGATAATATTGGTATGCACATACATAAATCTCCTGGGTAGTGAAAAAAGAAATAAGGCATAAAATTAATCACTGAACATCCTGACCCTAAGAGACAACTACACCTTAAGAGCTTTAGGTGACCACCACTTCCAACTGTATAAGTTGCTTATTAATGGCCTGTGGGGTGGTCACAGAAGATTGCTATAGCTTATGTGGGAGGTGAGGATACTGTGGCCATTATTTCTTTAATTTCTCTCACAGTCAAACTTCATAGGAGTATGACGAAGTTCACTGTAGCTTGTGTGAGTGCTAGAAACAGTGTGATTGCTATTTCCTGAACTTTTCTCAAGTTACACCTCCAAGGTGTGCACAAAAGTCATTATAGATTGCTTACAGCCAGTGTACTTTCTAATAACAGGAGGATGGAATACATTACTGTCAGTGTTATTTTTTTTTCACTTTCTTTGTAATCAAAATGAAATGTATATGCAGGTAGCTATGCTGGGGTAGAGAAATTAGGCACGCTGCATATGTACGTCTGACAGCATTTGTTCTTTATCTTTCTTCCCAGTCTGACAGCAGGTGGTAGACAGAATGTGACTGTCATTTTGGAATAGGTCCAAGGAGACAAGCTGTGTAGATGTATGAAGCACCAACCTGAAATATTGATTCCTGGATATATATCTTTTCACTTTCATTATGATGTAAACTAGAGGGGTACACAAAAAGTGGTTACATTTACCTTTGGGGAGGAAGGTAGTCATTCCAGTTATGATGCATGTACCCTCACAAGCATTTTTCTTCTCACTTTATGGGTAAATACTACTCAGTCTATTGGTAATTACTGTTTTGTCACTTTGAACACAACTTATTTCCTCCTTTAAAGAAAAAATAGTCCGTTCTTTTCCTTAGTCATGATTTTTTTTTCAGGTAATCATTGGTCCAAAGGTTTTAGAAAAATCTCTAAAATGCACCTTAGAACATTTAGAACCTGATAGCTTCTGGAGGCCTAGCAGCGTCCATATCCCTGGCTTCATTAAATTATTTCTTACATAATTTCAGTATTGTACTGGATAGATAAGATGTGTTGAAAGGGACCAAGAAAAGCTGAAAAGTAAGATAAAATGTGAGAAGACAAGACAAAAGTAACCTGGATAGTATGGGGAAAAGGATGGAAGGAAAATACAAGAACATTGGGGTTTATGCCAGGGAACAGTAAACAGTGGAGATGGAGCATGACATGGAACTCTGTTCATGGGGTACCTTATTATCTAAGGCAATCACTGTATATGGCATTTAAAAATTTGGTGCTTGTAGGCATGGCTTGTAAAAACAGAGGGTGTGACTTACTTGTCATGAAATAGCAGGATATGAAGATGACAACCCTGTTATAGATTGTTTTTTTTTGTTTTGTTTTTTCTAAATGCCAGATTTTCCATGCTTTTCTCTGTTATGCTGAAGATATTCTGGAAAGTTCTTAAGAAGTAGAAGCATTACAGTGTATTAGAGAATGGGCAATCCATAGATCACATCCTGCTTGGAGAATGAACGTTCTGCAGCAGGGTATTAATATACAAGTAATACCCACTGACATAGCTGCCATATTCCTCGGAGTGAAAAAAAAAACTAATGGCCAGCATTATTTTACTCTTGCTAAGCAGCACTTTTGCTGTTTAAAGAATGCAAAATAATAAAGAAAAAAAATTACAATAAAAAAGTGTACATGTGTTTATGTCTGTGTGTGAGAGAGTGTGTGTATGTATGTATGAAAATGAGAAACTGAGTGACAGTAATGATGTTTGCATATCTCTGAAGCTTTCAGCTGAAAAAATCTGGAAAAAGTCTAAAATAAAGACGGAATGGTATGACAGAATTTGTAATAAAGGACAGGGTTACAGTATGTTAAGCTCATTACAGGCTTTACCTGCAAACTAAACAGGATGCCAATCTAAAATGTGTGGTCCATATCCTGTGCAGTAATCCTTTAAGCAATATATGTTGAGCTTGTTTCTTGTTTGCTTTTCATTTTTTACTTTGATCACGTTTTCCCCATGAAACAAGTAGATAGTTGTTGTCAGGCAGCGCAAAAATAGGAACAGATTTTAATTACTGCTCTTACAAAATTAGAAACTTGCTTAATTAAAAGGATTTGTTTTAGTATACATTTTCTGAAGAAAATAATAATCTGAAACTCAAATGTATGCCATTATTTAATAACTTCAATCTCCAATGACTGCCAAAAAACCAAACGTTTTAGGAGTAAGGGACAAAAAAAATAAAGTATATACCTGGATATTTTTAAGTGTTGTGTTTTAGATGTAAAATACTTCCTCAACACCATCTTCATATACTACAGAACATTTGGAAAATTAGGTGGAGGAACTATTTTACATCAAAAATATATAAAAGATAATATAGTACTTAAAAAATAAGCAAGTAAAACACAACAATTTTACAGAGAGCCCATTCTCTAAGCATAATAATGCCCTACAGGGTATGTGTTAATGTGTAATTAATGTCCTTCTAGGCATGTAGACAACACCCCTGGGCAGGTGTTAATTACACATTAACACACACCTTGTCAGGCATTATTGCTTGCATATTATTGTTTTATCTCTGGAATGTATAGAGAATTAAGGGGTGAGTCAAACAATGATAGGTTGTTTTCCAGTGCTAAAACTGAACAGTTCAGTAACAGTCACTTGCAAACTTCTTTTTTTTTCCAAAATATTTTTATTCATTTTATAGCACAACTTAACAGTATAGTAACAAGAAAAAACAAATACACTATATACAATGTCCATGACAACTAAAAAAGCAATATACATAGGAGAACACTTAATATTTCTCTAACAAATTAGACAATTGTGTCCAAGCAATTAAATGATGGGTTGTCTTGTTAGTTCTTGCTTTTATAGCAGCAATCTCATTCTTAGAAATATATTTGACAAGATGAATAAACCCAACTTTAATGATAGGAGAAGATTGGGATTTCCACTTGTTTGTAACAATTTTCCTTGCTATAAAGAGGCTAGACCATAGTAAAAATGTTTGTTTTTTTAGGAATGACTTCAGAAACAGGGACAGTGAAAAGGATAAGGGAGTCAAAAATTATATAGTTGTCATTCCATAGAGCTTTACAAAGATATTTAAAGTCTAACCAAATGGGGAAATTATTTTACAATTAACAACCATATGTATCTAGTCAGCATCAAGGTGTCCACATCTCCAGCATTTCATTTCATCTTTCTTGTACATGATTGCTAGTCTATGTGGGGTGCTAAAACATCTATGTAAAAATTTCCATGTGTGCATGCACCAGAACAGGGAAGATGTGGATTCTTTCACCGACTGTAAACAAAGTTTTTTTTTTTATCTTTTTCTGCGAATACTTGTCTATTAACTTCACTTGAATAATTCCAAAAAGAAACACCTGTTTTGCTAAAATTATTTCTGGCAATTTTTCAAACTATATCTGCTGATCAAATAGTCTGCAGAACTTATTTTATTAGCTGAGAGAAATTGATTCCAATATAATAGGTCACCCTTCTTAAATTCTAACATTTTTTGAGTATCAAAAGACATCAAACATTCATTTGTGTCAGCAATTGGAAACATAATTATTAATATGTTTTAATTAATTGATTAGAAAACATCAGCTTTTTAAACAGCAGCAATATTTGGTTTATAAGAGGTGTGATAACAAGTTTTGACCTTTCACTTTGAATGCATATTTTTTTAAATCCTTATAAAGATGTTTGTATGTATTTGAGTATATGGTTCAAGCAATGTTTTATTACTATTAAGAAGTAAGGTTTTATGTATTGATTTCCAATATGGTGTATAAGAAGTATTACTCCAAAGCAGCATTATGTTAATAAATATGGAGTTTAAATAAAAATCAGTATTTGGAAACCCTATACCTCCTTCATCCCAGCTTGTGGTGTGCCAGAGAAGAGAATTTCTTGTTTTTTTTTTTTTTTTTTTTTTTTGGGGGGGGGGGGGTACCAAAGGAAGTTAAGTAATAAGTTATTATTTTTTTGTTTAATTTTGACAGGTGGAGGCATTATTAGAGCTTGGCCAATGAATAAGATTTTAGGTAACAGTATCATTTTCGATTAAAGTTAGTCTGTCTTCAAATGTGAAGAAGAGTCTTCTCCAACTGTCTTTTAGACTAGTAAGTGAATTTGTAAGTTGTTGGTAATTAGATATGAGTGATTTTTTATAATTAGATTTGTGATACCAAGATATTTAATATGCGTGCCCTCCCAGTTTATGTCTCTTTTTGATCTAAGTTTCATAGTAACATTTTCTTCACTAGAAGTGCCTGTGATTTGTTGTGACTGAATTTTAGACCAGAGATGTTTGCAAAGAAGTCTAGATTATGTAATAGGTGATCTAATGAATTTTCAATATCATTAGAAGTTTTTAGTAGGTCATTAGTACAGCTGTATCTTGGGGAATAATGTGTCTGACACTTTATATCCTTTAATGCTGTCATCATTTCTAACATAAATTGCAAGAGGCTCAATATCCAGGGCAAAGAGTAATGGGGAGAGGGGGCACTCCTGTTTAGTACCTCTTAATATTTTGAATGGGCTAGATAGGTAAGCTCCAATCTTTACATAGGCTATGGAAATGTCATATACTTTTTAATCAATCTCATAACATTTGGGGAGAAATTGCATTTTTGCAGAGCTTTAAACAGATATGGCCAGCTTAAGGAGTTGAAAACTTTATCTATATCAAGGCTTAAAATAGAAAGCTCATTTTTTTCTTGGTTGGTAAGTCTATTAAGGACAGTAATCTAATTATATTGTCTTGTACCTTTCTGTTTTTGATAAACTCGGTTTGGTCTTCATGAATTAATATTGAAAGAATATTATTTAATCTGTCTGTTAAGATAGACATGAATATCTTGTAGTCAATGTTAAGCAAAGAGATTGGCCTGTATGATGTGCAAAAATTTGGCTCTTTATTTGGTTTTAAGATAGGAGAGATGATAGAATATTTCCATGAAGGAGGGATATTTGCTGTAGTTTTAACTTCTTGGAATGCATTGAGTAAGATTTTCAATATGTTATCAGGTAAGGGTTTGTAAAATTCTGGAATTAGACCATCCAGGCCTGGTGCCTTTTTTGTCTTATAATTTTTTATTAGTTCCTTTAATTCTTTAAAGGAAAAGGGTTTATCTATGTTATTAATATTGTGTTTGGATAGTTTCTTTTTAATATTATTAGCAAGAAAGTTGTCTATACTTTTATCACTGTAGATGAACTATTATTATTAATATTCTTGTAATATTTTATAAAGCATAATATATTTTTTTAGATCTGTAACTTTGATAGTCTGATTATTTCTAGTGTATATTATTTCTTTTATATGACTTTTCTCATTTAAATATTTAGATCTAATTGCAATCCTGTGTATACTCTTGGGATTAATTGAGTAGGATTGTAATCTGATTTTTTCCAGATTTATTGATATTTTATGCTGCATGAAATCCTGATGTTCCTTGTTCAGTTTACATATGTCAGCTAATACAGATTTGTCATTTGATGTAAGTTTTAGTTTTAGTTCATCAATTTCTTTTTGTATGTCTACCAGTTTTTATCCCATTATTTCCTTTTATTTATATACCAGCTTTTGACTTTACCATATAAGACTACCTTTAAAGTGTCCTATAGGATAATATCTGAAACCTCTCCATTATTATTGGTGTCTAGGTAAAGTTTTATTTAATCTAGAAACCATTCTTTAAATTCTTGTACTGTTACTGGATAAGAAGGTAGTCTTTGGTAGAAGTTTAAGGGATCAGTATTAAGTATTACATTGAAGGTGATAGCACTGAGGTCAAACATAGATCACAAAGTCAGCATTACATGATCAGTTTTGGCCAGTAAAGAACTGGTTACAAAGACTTTGTCTATGTTGCTCTGTGTGCCAAATCTGTAAGAGTAGTGAGAATACTTCAGGGAGGATAATATTTTATACCATCAATGTCAATTAGGTTTCTGTCTTTTATGTAGTTGCTCAAGTGCTTGGCAACAGGGGACATCTTGAAGGGCTTAGAGCTTGAGGCATCAGTGGAGGACAAGATACAATTAAAATCACCTGCTAACAGTAACTCACCTTTAGATTTTAATGGAATGATGTCTAAATGTTTTTTCACAGTTTTAGTCCCAATAACCAATGTCCAGTAGGTGTTTGCAAAAGTGTACATCTTTTTATCTAGTTTTAGTATGACTAAAGCAAGCATACCATCATTGCTTGAATATGAGTTAACTATTTTTGTAATTCTCATTGATTTTCTGTGTAAAATTAGGGCACCTCTTCTTTTGCGGTTGTAGTTTGAACTTGCCAAAAATCTTATAATCCTTGAAGGTTAATTTGTTTAGATCTGTTATTAAGTGAGATTCATGAATGAATGCCAAATCTGCTTTATGTAGCATTACATATTTGTTGACGCTACTCCTTTTCATGAGGTTGTTCAACCCATTGGCATTAACAGATATAATGTTAAATATTATCATTTGATGGAGACTGCTATTATAAGTAAACCTGAAAAGTACTTTTCTTAATTCGTTATGACAAATACATTTTTAAAAACTGTTATGGACAATATAAAAACTCTAAATTTGAAAATAAAACTATATGTTTTAATAACCATCTGCATGGATATACTATATCCAGGCTTACTATATCTCTCACAGAAGCCACAAACTAACCCTGTCATGACATCTAGTGGGAACTCCTAGCTACTGCAAGTTAATAACAAGCAATAGGGAAACTGCATGCACATTAGAAACATACAAAAGGAAAAATTATATTTAATATACTATGTATGCATGAACTAAGAAAATGAAGCTGTATACAGTTTCTTAAAATTCTGTTTATCTAAGCAGACTAACTAAGATAGATTGATTAATCCTAATAATTGTTTGTTGCTATGAGTAAATACAGGATGTAATGTCATTAAAGCAGGCAGGAAAAGGGATCCATTTAAAACTGTCACTGTCAGAAACATATTTGTAATTCTTATTTAAATGTAAATGTAATTCAGATTAAATAAATCTCTACTTACAGTAAAACATATGCCTATAAGACTTTTAGATAAAAAAATAATTGCTAAATGAATGAAAACACAGTTCAAATAATCATTCTTGAATCTGACTGGCTGTTAGAGTTCAGTGAAGAGAAACAGGTTCAGAGGTCATGCTGACTTCTTGGAAGACAGCACAGATTGTTTCACATGAGTCTGTGACCTAACTGAAGCATTTAGAAGCTTGAGCTTGTCACAAAAGTTGTCAAAATTCCATCAAAAAAGTAAGTAGGTGAGAATTTTTCAGTGAAGTGAAGCTTTTAAGCATAACTTGTAAAATGATGAATACTTAAAATAAAGGTTCCAAATTACCAACCATACACAGCTATAAGATATATTAGCGAAAAGGAGCACAGTGCAGAAGTTCAGTTAAGTAGTAAACATATATACCATAATAAAATGTCACACTTTCTTTTTAATTGCTTAACAGTAACACACTAAGCATGACTCTCTCTTGCAGTGATTAAATACTATGACACTAGGACTAAAACAGAAAGGGAAGGGACATACATGAAGAAATAAGTATAGGATAGAAAAGAAATATATATAAACATAGGAAATGAATAAGTGATTTTATATCATTTCACCAGTGCTATGCCATGTATATAAAGAGATACAAGTATAACATAGCAGTTTGCAGTTGGATACGATTTTGATTTACTTGAATTTTGAGTAATGTATATTATGTATAAAGTTAGCATTGTTGTGGGAAAGATAATAGGAGAGGAAAAACATTACATTACCTTCTGTATATGATTCCACATTATTTAGAAGGGAGAAAACAAAAACTTGCATGAAATGTAAAGTTATTTAGAATCATTTGTCTCTTATTTTTTCTTTAATAGTCCACTCATTTTTTGAAGCTTGTCTTTTTTTAAGTTCATTGAAGAATCCATGGGTTCAGGTTGACTTAAAAGGTTCTTTTTTTTTTTTTTGGACAAATGTGGATGTTTCTTCAAGAGAGTCAAAAGTGTTCTCTCCTTCTGTCAGGGATAGTCTTATTCTTGCTGGGAATATGAGTTGTGCTTTGATTCTTTCCTTTTTAATGATTTTATTCGAGGGACACATGATCTTCTTTTGGACATTACAAGGGGTGAAAAGTCACTGTCAAACCTGATAGTTTGGTCACCAATTTTTAATGGAGCAAGGGACCAGGCAGTTCTTAAAACAAGGTCTTTGTCTTCAGTAGAGATAAATCTTACAATAATAGATCTTGGATGGCTGTTTTTACTGGATACAGAAGTTGTAGTTTAAGATCTGTGTGCCCTATCTATCCCAAAGGATAGTGCTTCAGGTAGGTTTAGGATTTTAGGAATCCAAGAACTCAGGAAATTAATCATATTGTCCCCTTCCATCTGCTCCGGGATGCCATAGATTCTTATGTTGTTTCTCCTGGTTCTAGTCTCAGTGTCATCTATCTTTTCAATGAGTCTGGTATTTTCTTGAAGAAGAAAGCCTATGTTTTTATCTCTTTATGTTAACCTGTAGTCTATATCTGTTACAGAATCTTCCAAAGCAGCAATCTGGGCAGTTTGTTGTTTAAGGACTTCATTTAATAAGGTTATTTGGTGGAATCTTTTTTTTATACTGTCTGCTTTTTAAGTTTAATTTGTCTATTTTACTCACTAATTCTTGAACTGTAGTAAGGATTGCCTGTATTCCATTCTTCACTGGAGTTTCCTGCTGAGAAAATGTGGAGCTGCTCATCTTCTTTGTGAATGTGGCTTCAATGTCCATTCTATTTGAAAATTTGAAAGGAAAAGATGAAAATTTTAGCTTAAAATTACACCAACTTGTAGCTTATGACTTCCAGAATCTGAGTTTAGTAGTTTCTGGTCTTTGTTAGTGAAATAAAATAAAAAAATCCTGTCAGGTTAGGAAAAAATGAAGCCTGCAGAGGTCAAGAACTCAGCTCCTTTCAGCTTGCCATCCAAACCATACTAATTGCAAACTTCTTACCTCACTGAAGAACAGAAACAAGTGTCGGCATCTTTACTGTTTAGCAGCATAAATACACTGTGCTCTCCATTAAAAAAAAGAAAAAAAGAAAAGGTGCACAGAACTGTTGTGAAGTGACAACCTTTCTCTAATCTATAGGACATACTTGGCTACAGTACTGCCAACTTTTTAACTTTTTTTCTATCACTGAATGGAGGGAAGATTTAATGGCACCATGAGGCCATACTGAAAAACACAATTTACAAAGACATATTCTCTCATAGAACATAACATGACTTCCAGACAGGGAACTTTTTTTCAAACTAAGCTGGGCATCAAGTAAGTCACTTATAATTGCAAGCATTTTAAAGACAGTTGCCACATGCTTACTGAGACAGTGTTTACTTATTCCTTTTGTTAGGTCAGCTGGTCCCCTACATCTGATGTTAGCAGGCAAATAATACTAATGTATTTTTCTCTGCCTAGAAAGAAGGAAAACAAACAGTACCCTTGGTCACTTGACAGGCACACATGGGTAAATTGTTCTGAAAGTAACTGCATGTATTGGCTTTAAATGTAGCAGTTTGTCAAAAGTACTGTAGAAGACTTAACCCTTTCTCACCTATACTCTAGCAGTATAGTGACTTGATCTACATCACTAAATAAGGCAAACAGGTTGAACAAGCAGTCCAACTAGTAACATAATACAAGTGAAAACTCAAACGACAAAAATCCAAAGTAAAAAAAAATTAAATACAACAGCCAGGAACCGAAAAAAAAAAAAAAAAAAAAAAAAAAAACAGTTTAATACTTCTCCAGTGCTTCAGCAAAGTCTTTAAGGAGTACATCATGTATTCCTTGAAGGCTTTACCGAAGTGCTGGAGAAGTATTTTACTGTTTTTTTTTCCCTGCTCCTTTTTAACCCTGGGAGCACATCACCAAAGACAACAAACCGCCCTCAGGAACAACATCAATGCTATGTAGAAAAAGAACTGTCTTTCATTAATATGTGTTAGGTACAAGGCAATTGGGTTTGTACATTTGATATTGTAACAAAATTGTGGATGAAAAGAGAATAGGCTAAAAGTGAACTTAAAAGAAAGAATAAAATTCCCATCTGATGCACTTCTTTTTTCTGTGTGTGTATACATACCAAGCTTTCTCTCCTTGTACCTTGTCCTGTCTGCTCCCTTTGTAGTTTTGATAATTTTGTCATGGCTTTTTTGTTTTCTCAACAGACCAGTCTCCTTTAGTATCAGAAACATTCACTGAATCCACTTAAGGTCAGCATGGACAGAACAAGCCTTATCTGGATTGGGGATACAGGGGCACAGCTGCTCAGGCAAACTCTGCAGTGTTTACTAAGTTATAGGTCTTGTAATGACAACGTCTTTGAATGCCTGTCTGATAGTTAATGCATAAGAATAAAGGTATGAGCTGCTAACAAGCTGCTTCCTCTGTTCCACAGTTGTGTGACATAGAGGCAGTCATTTAACCTGACAGTGCTCCTGAACTGAGTCTGAAAAGGTCAATATGGATCATTTCTCTACCCTGATTTCCAAATACAGATAAGATAATGTTCTTATCTATTGACTATTTTGTGCACATACATAGAGAGCAATGGTTGAATGGTGTGTAGAATATCACACGATTTGTAGGGATCAAAGCGAGGTGTGTAAGGTGGCTCTATGACATAAACAGATAAAGCTCATCTTAGGCTGCTGGAATGGTAAGTATGCCACTATAGGATGGATGCCTGTGGCTGTGCTACAGTAGTGCACTCTTTGGGAGATGGCAGTTTGTGGAGGTGCAGCCCTACCAGGTCAGCATCGCTCTTTAGCATAGTGTAGCAGAGTAAGTGTAAGAAAGCCTCACCCACTTAGGGGGCAAGCATGGCAGACATAACAGAGTGGCACATAGACAAGTTGGAGACAAGCTAGGTTATTACAGAAAAAAAATCCAAGGCAGTTATGGACGACTACCTACCAACATCCACCTCTTCCCTCCTACAGCTCAGAAATATGATGAGATCACTGCAAAGTATTTTGTTTGGAAATAGGAAACTCCTCCCTCAGTGTGGTGACATTGATTGCTTATGATGGAGATGGGGAAAATAAATGTGTCAGTAGAGTGCAAGAGGATGGTTAATGATCAGAGATTGGTAAAGGCTAGAAAAATAAAGCACCGAAAATGCATTTCATTCTGATTTTACCTTTACCTCAAGACTGTCTTTGCAATCTACTTCTAAGTTAAATATTGTTAATGTAAGGTAGAGTTCATTTAAGTCATCAATGCAGAACATTATATTTCCACAGACAGCTATTTAAATTTCCTTAATTCTATTTGGATGACATTATATCTACATTTTTTTTTGCGCAAGCAACTTTAGAAATTTTGATTGCCTTTAAAGGAATGTTCATCTCTGTATTTCCATTTGATTTCTTCTTATAATTGTTTTATCTAATGTCAGGCTTTATTTGTCTCCCTATTGCTCTGTCTCTCTCCCTCTTATCTCGCTCTGTCATTTGTTGTCTTATATTCTCTGTCTCTAGCTTCCGTTTTTCGTGCAACTTCTGATTATTCATTATCTTTGTTTTCCCATCAGTCACAGTCCTACAGTTCTTTTTATGTTAGCTCTTTGCTTCTTCTTTTTTCAATCAATTTTTCTATCACAACATTCAACTCGGTTGCTCTTACCGCTGTTTGTCCACCTCACAGCTACTCATTCAAGTTTCCTGTGTCACTCATTTCCCTTGCGATGAAACATACATGTGTTTTAATTTCTTTTGTGTATCTCAGAATGAAGTATCATCAGGTATATACTACAGAGGCCTGATGAAATGCAAATAAAGATGGTTTGCACAAATAGATTATGAGGCAGAAGCAGTTTAGAACTTGTAGGAGTTGGGTGACCCATTCAAGTACACCAACCAGGGCATCTTTTTCCATAGGGATGAAGGGCACTTTAATAAGTCTTGGCTTGATTTTGCATGGCTTGAGTTCCCAAAGAGGCTGCTGGAAGAGAAAGAATGAGTTCCCACATGAAACTAAGGTGGGATGGAATTATAGTTACAGAAAGCTACGTCAGGGTGCTGCAGCAGCAGGACAGGGATTTAAAGAAGGGAGGAAGAGTGAGTGACTTGGAGGAAACAACCATTTCTTTCTTTTTCCCCTAAAACAGAGAACTGTTAGTTTCTAGGGAAATTTCTCAATGTAAGATTGAATGAAATATGTTTATTAATGCATTGGTTAATCTGCCTTATAAAATGGGCAAGGCAAACCTGACCAATCAAACTGATAGTGGCCTGAGCATGTAATATGTCCCATGCACTGGAAAAAGCTAGTGCAGACTATCTCGATCTCGCATTCACTCACAGATCCCTAGTCATTCCGAGACTTCCAACGCAAGCAAAGCACCAACAGTTTGAAAAGTTATTTAACAGGAACAATCTATCAAACACAGAAACAAAAATCAATAAAAAAATCAAACACCCAATTCAAAAACATTGCTAAGTCCACAATAAAAAAAAATATATAAAATAGACAGAACAGAACAGGAATCAGGAGTTTGGCACAAATTAAATACCCTTCACAGTAATAATAGTACTTAAATTTAAATTTAAGCACATTACCTGATCAGCAACAGTAAAAGGCATCTATTAAGGCAAAAAAGGTTTCCAGAAGAAGGAAAAAAACATAAACTCCACAAAAAAAAAAAAAACTTTGAGAAGAAAGTGAAAACATAAACTTCACAAAATAAAAATTGAACAACCATACAAAGACACAGGAAGACCAGTGAACCAGAAACAGACAGCAGCCATACTAACCCAGAAGTCAAATTGCATACACACTCACTTGCATAAGAAACTGCGGTGGTGGTGCTGCGGTAGCGTTGTCGCCTCACAGAAAGACATTGTCCTGTTCGATTCTCTGCTAGAGCGTCTTCTGTGTGGAGACATGCGTGAATGGGCATACCTTCGTTGAAGGTTGTGCATCAGGGCCGGCAACTCGGCATGTAAAAATCTACTGCCAATCATTAGCGGACCGGAGTTCCGCTGTGGCGACCCCTAACCAGGAAAAGCTGAAAGACACAACAACTCAATTGCATAAGAAAGAATCTACTGGGCATTGCTTGACCTAAGATAAAGTACACAAACGTAAAGCACTGCATGAATATTCAGCATATTATAATAGAATTAAAACACACATGAGTGTTGCAACAGAAACCAAATAAATTCAGCAATGATACCATCAAGTTTGGAAGGATACTAATAGCAAAACCAGCTTACAAAATGGTGACAGCACTGAGTTACTGATATATTAGTATCCTAAAGTGGATGCATTCACCTGACAGTACTCAGTTTAGGTATTGTGTAAAGTCAGCAACTGTCTATAAGCTGGAGTGAGCAGCACGCAGTAGTAACTTAGCACTTTGGCACTTAGAGATGAAGCCCTTACTGTGACCAGCTAGACAGAGTTCAGTTAATGGCCCTGGGACTGGAGGAAACAGCTGGGGGGGGAGAAGATGTGAAGAAACTTCACTCACTCACCTCTCTGTGGCAGTGGATATGATAAACAGTTGTAGGAGAGGACATCACTGTAAGAGACCATGAAAAACAAAGTCCCTTGAGGAAGTGAGGAATGAACAGCATGGATAACCCATTGCACATCACTCTACATTTCCACAAGCTGGAGTTTCACAGGGAAGGCAGGAAAAAAGCAGAAAATGCCTCAAACCTCCCCTAATGCCTGTCTCAATGACAGCCTGACAGTTCCCAACCCAGTGATGGGGAGCAAAAAGACAATTGGCCAAAAATCGGCTGATGGTTGACAGGTAGTGGACATATGAGTGAGTCCCTTTAATAACTATCTTGAAATTTCAGCCAAAATTCTTCAGAGTTAAAGTGTTATAATTTCACACATCTATATTTTTGTTTAGAAAGGGTAGATGAACTATTTTACATTAAAATACAATAAAAACATGCAATTACCATATATAAACTACCAAAAGTAAAATTCAAACTGCAAAAGATACAGATGCTTATTTTGTAAGTGCAATAATACACATTGGGTTGTGCATGTTACAGATATAATTAAATAGCTGGGAATTCTAAAGTACTCACCTTTTAGGCTCGGGAATTGTAAGGTGCTCACCTTTTCGGCTCAACAGTCCAGAATGCAGTGCACTTATTGCTATATATATATATATATATATATATATATATATATATATATATATATATATATATAGAGTGGAAACATGGCTACTATTTATAGTTTATTGTAAAATCTGTTATATGCTAGAGAGCATTTTCTCAATTCTGCCTTCTGGAAGAAGGAATGAATGAATGGTTAAAACACTATGCTTTGTATTGGGATCCACTGCAGGAACTGTCTTCTTTTCTGTTGTGAATAAACTGTGTTATGAGCAGTTGAAATAAACCTGAGACTTTACAGGAGTTAAAAAAAGACATGGAAGCAAACTACTTTCCTGAAATTATTTGGTTTAGACAGTTCACTGCTCTTACATATATTTGTAATTAGAGTGAAGAAACTCTGCTTTGTTTAGTTATTTTCCTTTCAGTCAAAGTTAATGTTTTATTTCAAATTTAAAAACTGTTGTCATCTTATTTCCTAATCTTGGGACAAGAGACTTTAGGATGTCACAGTTGTATATTACAGATCAGTAATGGACACAGAGAAACAGAAGAGACACACATGTCTGCACACACACACACACACACACACACACACACACACACACACACACACACACACACACACACACACACACACTTACAGATGAGTATGTTGTATATGTCTTTTAGTTTGTTTGTGTCTTTCAGCTTTTCCCGGTTAGGGGTCGCCACAGCGGAACTCCGGTCTGCTAATAATTGGTAGTGGATTTTTACGTACCGGATTACCAGCCCTGGCGCACAACCTTCAATGAAGGCACACCCCATTCACGTATGCCTCCACACAGAAGACGCTCTAGCTGAGAATCGAACGGGACAACGTCTTGCTATGAGGTGGCAACGCTACATGTGCAAATATATGTATATGTTCTTAGTTAAGAAATCATAAGTGCCCCTCACCTTCCCAAAAAGGATCAGTAAACTTGCAAGTGAACAAACTCTGGATACAGGGAAACAGAAGAGACACACATGTCTGCACACATACACACACACACACACACACACACACACACACACACACACACACACACTTACAGATGAGTATGTCATCTATGCATTTTAGTACATGTGCAAATATATGTATATGTTCTTAGTTAAGAAATCATAAGCATTGCCCCCCACCTTCCCAAAAAGGATCAGTAAACTTGCAAGTGAACAAATTCTGGGCAGTCGGTAAACTCTCTTTGCAATATAGGTTACAGTGCTTTGCTGCGCATTTGCTGTTTGCCCCTGATTTGTGCTATTCCTGCTCTGTACACATTCATGATGTGTAGGGTGCAGTGCAATGTACTGTTAGTGCTTGTCCTTTGGATGATTACTGCCTGTCATTTACTCATGCTGGGTGCACAGACTGCAATGCTGTATACATTGCTGTTACTGCATGTTCCCTAGTTAAGCAGTTCATGGCATTTGCTCATACAGGGTATGCAAGCTGCAGTGTTATGTGCCTTGATCTTAATGCATGTTACTTGGTTGTTCCTTAACTGTCATTTACTTATACAGGACTGTTACTTCATGTCCCATGGCTGATCAGGGATGCCTGTTATTTACTCAAAGAAGGCACATAGGTTCATAGGTTCATAGGTAGGTACTAGGCTATCGGCCTAAGGGCCTAAGTAAGCCTAGCCAACAAGGTTCCCTGGCTTACGCCACCCAAAAAGTTAATTTCCTGTGCCCCTGTCGAGCAGAGCCACAGAAGTGATCCCGGGGTGTATTTCCTATTTCCCATCCACTAATCAAGATTTTTCTTGAAGAGTGCTAATAAGGAAGTTTGCTTGACATAGATGGGTAGCTTGTTCCAGAGTATAGGAAGTCTCTGGGGCAGGAATCTATCCCTCCAGCATGTCCTGTTTATTGTGGTGACATGGTTTAGGTCCCTAGAGTGTGTAGCTCAGAGGAATTGTGATTTCTTTATGTGTAGCATGTCCAACAGCTTTGGGTTTAACATAGCTTTATATGTTAGGCAGAGATCTCCTCGGAGTAGGTGATATGCTACAGAGTAAAGCTGGAGTTTTTTGAGACGGTCAGTGTAAGGCATCTGTTTAAGGCCAGTAGTCCTCTTTTTGAGGTACTTCTGTGGCCTTTCCAGCTGCTGCAGATGTCTTGTGAGGTACATTCCAAAAGGGGCGTTGTACTTTATAATGGGTCTAATGAGTGCTGAGAAGAGGGGAACAATGACCTCTTTTTTCCTGGATGAGAACCCTTTTGTGATGAGGTGTGCCACATAGAAGGATTTTCAGACTACTGTGGCGATGTGATTATCAAAGGAGAGACTACTGTCCACCTGGGTCCCAAGGTCTCTTATCACGCATTCTGCATTAAGTAGACTGCCGTTTATGTGGTAGTTCATGGGTACAGAGTTTTTACCAATGGGGATGACGATGCATTTTTTGGCATTGAGCTTGAGGCCATGCCTCTGACACCAAGCATCTGTCTCAGAGAGGCCCTTCTGTAGGATGTCCACATCATTTGGGGACTTGACTATGGCTCCTAGTTTGCAGTCATCTGCCAATTTTGCTAGCCAGAGGCCTTCTGTGTTAGCCTGTATTTCAGAGAAGTAGATATCAAAAAGGAGAGGTCCCAGGACTGAACCCTGTGTTACTCCACTTGTCACTGATTTGAAGTTAGAATTGGAGTCTGCAACTTTTACAGTGTGTGTTCTGTCAGTGAGCCAGTTGGCAACCCATCTTGTGGTTTAGTGAGTTTAGCTATAATTCCAGAATGGGGGATGGTGTCAAAAGCCTTGGCGTGGTCAAGATAGGCTGTGTGAACCACCTTACCCTCATCTATGGCTTTGTTGACTGCCTCAAAGAAGTCGATCAGATTCAGAAGGCATGATCTGCCTTTCACAAACCCAAACTGGGTGGGGTCCAGAGTTTGGAGGTTACCAATGCTTTTGTTTATGAGTTCCATGATGATATGTTCCATGGCCTTTCAGACCAGGCTCATCAGGCTAATAGGGTGATAGTTCCCAGGATCAGTGGTGGCTCCCCCCCTTTGTGGAGTGGGATAACTGTTGCTGTGTGCCATTCAGTGGGCACAAAGCCTGATGTGAGATTATGACTGAACATGATGCTTAGGTGGGGAGCCAGTTCATTCTGAAGTTCATGTAAAACGCAGCCTGGAATGTTGTCCGGTCCCATGGATACTGTGCTTTTGGTTTTAGAGAGTGCAGCCTTTACCTGCATAGATGTAATTACAGGGACTCTGCATTCTTCCTGTATAGATATGGGCCCTTTAGCGGGTGAGAGGGTGGTAAAGTTAGCACTGAACCTATCTGCCAGGATGTTGGCAATATCAGTTGGTTCTGTAATTTTCGTACTGTTGTGCTGTAACTCAGAGCAGATCTGGGTGTTGCCAGTGAGATTCTTGACATAGCTATAGAATGCTTTGTGGTTGCCCTTAGAATCAGTGGTGATTTTGTTTTATAGCTAGCTTTGGAGGATCTTATAAGGGATCTCAGCTTTTTACTGAGGCTGACCAGGGAGCTCCTCCACTCATGGGATTTTACTCTCTTTTGCAACAGTTTCTTCCGTCTGTTGTACAATTTGTTTATGGCATGGGAGCACCAGATTGGCTTACTTTTTCTGGAGGATAGTGTCTTGGTTCTGTTTGGGATAGCACGATCCATGCACTCGTGTAAGTGCTTATAGAGTGCATTTGTGTAGAATTCAGTAGTCATAACTGTATTGTCTCTCTGACTGGGTGTCATGAAGTTCGCCACTTCTGTCTTAAGAAGCATGAAGTTGGCTTTGGAGAAATTTTTTACCATGGTTTCCTTAATGGTGGGTGGGGGTGGGATGCAGATATCTAGGCTGATTAGCTTATTGTCGGATCTGACCAACGAGGAGTTGACTTCAGATGTGGAACACCGGTCACTCATGTTGGTAATGACTAGGTCTAGGATATTGTTGCCCCTGGTGGGGGTGTGGATAAGTTGATCCAGGGCATTGGAATTTATGAATTCCAGAAAGCGTTGAGTGAAGGAGTTGGTACATGAGTAGTTTTCCCAGTTAATGGTGTAGTAGTTGAAATCGTCCATTATTAGGGTGTTTGGTTGAACCCTAATAATTTTCCGTATATCAAGAAAAGAGGAGTGGCAATCCTGGGGCATGGTGGGGGATCTGTAGCAAGCTACAATTTGGATTGCAGTTTTGCCCAGAGTTAGTTGCACTTGGATAACCAGGGATGCATTATGCTGTGCAACTAGCCTGGAGGTGTGAATATCCTTAATGAATATGGGCACACCTTCGCCTTTGGTGCTCTGTTCCAGGTTAGATGGCCAAAAAGTGTGGTATGAGTTATAGCCTGGTAATGCAGTGGTGCTTTCTAGAGCCTTGAGCCAGGTCTCAGTCACTGCACAGATATCGATGTTCTCCATTTTAAGGAGTGCCTTGAGTGAGTGCATTTTGAGATTTAGACTTCTAGCTTTGAGTAGCATTACCCTCAGTTTTTGCTTGCCTGTTCCCGTTAGGTGGTGAATTTGTCATTTGAACCTTGCCTAAAAAGGCACTATAGGGGTGGAAAGAAGAAACAACCAAAAGGAACTGCTAAAAAACTCAAAACTCGACTAAATCAGCAGAAAACAGATGTAGCCACACACCACTCCAGAGTCCAGTTCTCGAGACAAAAAGGTTTCAGGACAATCATTTATTCCAAAACACACAGTTCTCCAAACATATAAACGCCTTAGTTCAAACAACACACTGCGTTTTCGTTCCCAATAGAATTCATCACTATAGGGGTGGAAAGACCCTTAGTCAGTATCCAGAATCCCAGGGTTGACAGGTGCAGACCATCTCTGGGAAAGCATTGTGGTCTGTCGACCATGTCGTCCGAGGCAGACAGATACTGGATCCCCTTAGAATGACACCAGAAGTTTAGCCAATTGTTTAAGTCAATCATTTTGTTCTTGTACTGCGGTATCATTCTGGGCGATGGCAGGATGCTACTCAGGGCTAGGGTAATAACTGCCTGGGCTACAAGATCGTAAAGCTCTTCCATGTCTCTTTTCATGTAATCCAGGGAGGTACGTCTCAGGTTGTTCACACCAACATGAACAATGACAGAGTCATATTTGTACTTGTTGTGGAGTGACCTGAGTGCGTGGGTTATGTGGCGGATCCTGGCACCCGACAAGCAGCTGACAGTAACCTTCTACTTATTTAGCCTGGTGAGTGGGACATCAGTGTGCCTGACTATAGAGTCACCTATGACTAGTGTGTTGGGTACGTTGTTTTGCCTTATGGGCTGTGGTTCATTGGCACACTGAGTCTGTGGGCTATGTATCATTTGGGTTGTGTTGGGGGAGGAGGTTGCTTGCATTTCTGCTTTGAAGGTCTCTGTTGCTTGAGCAGATTATTATTGAGAGCCTCTGCAAATGTTTTTTTTGTTTCTATGTGTGGATTTTGGTGGTGTAGGTTTAGTGGGACTATGTGATGAGTGTGGTGTGGTGCAAGTGTTTACCTTCTCCTCTTGACTATCAAGTTTAGTCTTGGTTGGAGAGAGCTTTACCTCCAGTTTTGCTAGATAAGTGCATCTCTCACAGGTTGTGGTGTTGGGTGGTAGGAGGAGAGGGTTGTCTGTGTACATGAGGCAATTGCTACATTGCCCCAAGATGTCCAGATTCATCAGACAGACAGGAGAGAACACTGGGAGCTGACCCTTGGACATGCCTGAATAAAAAACTACTTCCCTCTAGACAAGTGAGGAAAGTGAGTATAACAGCTGCTTTTCTCTAAGCAAGTGAGGAAAGTAAGTACAAAAAGGGTTTTCCTCTAGGTAAAGCGGAAGGTTGAGTGCTGTAGTAATTTGAAGCTTAGTTAGTGTTAACAACAAGTTCTGAACAAGTGCTGAGCATGAATAAGCAAATTCAAGTGCTAAAACTAAGAATCTGTACCTGGATCTTGTGGTAGATAGGCTACCTAGTAATTACCACTCCCACTGATAAGCTAGAATGATTCCCTCCAACACAGAAAGGTTTGGTGGGCTCAGAAGCTTACAAACAGTCCTGGATACAGCAAATCTGTATCTGGACTAAACTAGTTACAGGAAAGGTGGGAAACAAGTGCAAACGCAGGCTTTTAAACCAGAAAGTTGAAACGGATGGAAAAACTACCCAAACAGCCAATAAACTACAATTTCTGGGCCAGAAACCACTCTTGTGGTAGATAGGCTACCTAGTGCTTACCACTCCCACTGATAAGCTAGAATGCTTCCCTGTAACACAGAAAGGCTTGGGGTGGGGCTCAGAAGCTTACTAGCAGTCCTGGCTACAGCAAATCTGTATCTGGACTAGACTAGTTACAGGAAAGGTGAGAAACAAGCGCAAACATGGGCTTTTAAACCAGAAGGTTGAAAGAGATGTAAAAACTGCCCAAATGGCCAATAAACTACAATTTCTGGGCCAGAAACCACTCTTGTGGTAGATAGGCTACCAGGTGCTTACCCCTCCCACTGATAAACTAGAAGGCTTCCCTCCAACACAGAAAGTCTTGGGGGGATCAGAAGCTTGCAAACAGTCCTGGCTACACCAAATCTGTATCTGGACTAGACTAGTTACAGGAAAGATGGGAAACAAGTGCAAACGCAGGCTTTTAAACCAGTAAGTTGAAAGAGATGGAAAACCTGCAAAAAGGCAAATAAACTACAATTTCTGGGCCAGAAACCACTCTTGTGGTAGATAGGCTACCTAGTGCTTACCACTCCCACTGATAAGCTAGAAGGCATCCCTCCAACACAGAAACGTTTGGGGGGCTCAGAAGCTTACAAACAGTCCTGGATATAGCAAATCTGTATCTGGACTAGACTAGTTACAGGAAAGGTGGGAAACAAGCGCAAACGTGGGCTTTTAAACTAGAAAGTTGAAGGAGATGGAAAAACTGCCAAACGGCCAATAAACTACAATTTCTGGGCCAAAAACCACTCTTGTGGTAGAAAGGCTATCTAGTGCTTACCACTCCCACTGATAAGCTAGAAGGCTTCCCTCCAACACAAAAAGGCTTGGGGTGCTCAGAAGCTTACAGACAGTCCTGGCTACACAAATCTGTATCTGGACTAGACTAGTTACAGGAAAGGTGAGAAACAAGCGCAAGTATGGGCTTTTAAACCAGAAGGTTGAAAGAGATACAAAAACTGCCTAAATGGCCAATAAACTACAATTTCTGGGCCAGAAACCACTTTTGTGGTAGATAGGCTACCTAGTGCCTACCCCTCCCACTGATAAACTAGAAGGCTTCCCTCCAACACAGAAAGGCTTGGGGCGATCAGAAGCTTGCAAACAGTCCTGGATACACCAAATCTGTATCTGGACTAGACTAGTTACAGGAAAGATGGGAAACAAGTGCAAATGCAGGCTTTTAAACCAGTAAGTTGAAAGAGATGGAAAACCTGCCAAATGGCCAATAAACTACAATTTCTGGGCCAGAAACCACTCTTGTGTAGATAGGCTACCTAGTGCTTACCACTCCCACTGATAAGCTAGAAGGCATCCCTCCAACACAGAAATGTTTGGGGGGCTCAGAAGCTTACAAACAGTCCTGGATATAACAAATCTGTATCTGGACTAGAATAGCTACAGGAAAGGTGTGAAACAAGTGCAAATGTGGGCTTTTAAACTAGAAAGTTGAAAGAGATGGAAAAACTGCCAAATGGCCAATAAACTACAATTTATGGGCCAAAAACAACTCTTGTGGTAGAAAGGCTATCTAGTGCTTACCACTCCCACCTTTTAAGCTAGAAGGTTGCCCTCCAACACAGAAAGGCGCGGGGTGCTCAGAAGCTTACAGACAGTCCTGGATACAGCAAATCTGTATCTGTACTAGACTAGTTACAGGAAAGGTGGGAAACAAGTGCAAATACAAGCTTTTAAACCAGAAAGTTGAAAGAGATGGAAAAACTGCCCAATTGGCCAATAAACTACAATTTCTGGGCCAGAAACCACTCTTGTGGTAGATAGGCTACCTAGTGCTTACCATTCCCACTGATAAGCTATAAGGCTTCCCTCCAACACAGAAAGGCTTTGGGGACTCAGCATCTTACAAACAGTCCTGGTTACAGCACATCTGTATCTGGACTAGACTAGTTTCAGGAAAGGCAGGATACAAGCTTAGAAACATTTTTTTTGGAAAGGAGAAACAGAAGATAATTCAAAATTAAGGACCTAAGTGGCTTGCCCTTCACAAATGTTCTCCCTGTATTAGGTACAATGTGCTAGTGACACTAGACTGGAAAAGAGCTGGGATAGAGCTGAATAGAAGGGACTGGTAGGAGTGTCTGAAGTCAAAGTATGATCTTACAGTACTCGGTTGAGTGAGCAAATGAGATAGACCCAGGAGAAGTGTTCAAACACAAATTTACAGGAGGGGCAGGCAATTCCAAAGCAGAGACAGAGAGAGACCACAGTATTCTATGAAACAATTAAATAGAAAAATAAATAACTACAGAGAGACACAGACCACAATATTCAATGAAACAAAGAGACAAAAAAATGCAGTACAATCTTTAACACTGCAAGTATGTACTTAACTCAGCTAGTAATTCAGTTGATTGTAGATATGTAGCAGAAGCCAAAACAACTCAGATATTGAGCCATAATAAATTCAAAAATATGTGACTAACACTTATAAATAGAGAGAAACCCTCTAGGCTAACAGTTTAACATTGAATATCAATTAAGTGAAACACAATAGCCCCCACTAACTGCAGAGACAGAGGGAGACCACAGTATTCTATGGAACAATTACATAGAAAAATAAATAACTACAGAGAGACACAGACCACAATATTCAATGAAACAAATAGACAAAAAATGCAGTACAATCTTTAACACTGCAAGTTTGTACTTAACTCAGCTAGTAATGCAGTTGATTGTAGGTATGTAGCAGAAGCCAAAACAACTCAGATATTGAGCCATAATAAATTCAAAAATATGTGACTAACACTTATAAATAGAGAGAAACCCTCTGGGCTAACAGTTTAACACTGAATATCAATTAAGTGAAATACAATAGCCCCCACTAACTGCAGAGAAAGAGGGAGACCACAATATTCTATGAAACAATTAAATAGAAAAATAAATAACTACAGAGAGACACGGACCACAATATTCAATGAAACAATTAAATAGAAAAATAAAATGCAGTACAATCTTTAACACTGCAAGTTTGTACTTAACTCAGCTAGTAATGCAGTTGATTGTAGATATGTAACAGACGCCAAACAACTCAGATATTGAGCAGCAATAAATTCAAAGATATGTGACTAACACTTATAAATACAGAGAAACCATCTAGGCTAAGAGTTTAACACTGAATATCAATGAAGTGAAACACAATAGCCCCCACTAAATGCAGAGACAGAGAGAGACCACAGTATTCTATGAAACAAATAAAAAAAATAAATAACTACAGAGAGAGACACAAACCACAATATTCAATGAAACAATTAAATAGGCAATATACAATATTATATGACCTGCTGTTATGGCATGCCTTGTGAATGATCAGTACATTTTATTTTCTCATGTATGGTGTGCACAGTGCAGTGCTGTGCCTTGCCGTGACTGCCTGTTTTGATGTTTTATCAGTACTTGTCATTTTTTTCTTGCAGGGTGCACATTTTGCTGTTATTGTTGCTACTGCAGGTCCCCATTGTTGCAGGGACAGTCATTCACTGTTGAAAGGAACACAGGCTGCAGTGTCCTGCCTTGCCCATACTACATATATCTGTGTTCAGCACTGACTGTACTATACACAGGCAGGGTGATGCACTGCAGTGCTGTTTCCTGTGCACTTATCCCTTTGTTGAGAATTGAATGTTTTATACTCAGTGTGTACAGACTGCTGTGCAGTGTTTCCTCTCTTGGTGCTGACTTCC
Source organism: Protopterus annectens (assembly GCF_019279795.1). NCBI lineage: Eukaryota > Metazoa > Chordata > Ceratodontiformes > Protopteridae > Protopterus > Protopterus annectens. Next base: position 1,542,412,392 of record NC_056746.1, on the reverse strand, counting down.
CCATATTGCTTACTGCGATTGGGCAGGATACATAGGCACTGCACTTCTGAGTGGTATGCTATAATTTGCTCCTCCTCACTTAAGCACACAGTTGGATCAGCAGCCTACTGGTTTCATACTAACAGGTGTGAAGTCAGTTTAGAAATCACACATCTATCAGTAAAATGGTCGAGATTCTCCTTTATCAGTGTCCGGTATATGTGACACTTTCCAATGCATGTCAGTATTGAAAAGTCTTTGTGTTTCTACCCCACTAACAGCATGGAAAATATACATTGCAGAAGCCCTTACCAATACATTTCATATTGTATCCTAATATGTTACAAGCACAGCAGTATCTTTAAATGAAATACAATCACTTTTTAAGTCACAGTGCTTGAGTTCTGCTTAGTTATATTCTAAGCAGTGCTATAGTAGAATACTCTCAAGAGTATAGTTATTCAGACCTCTCAACTGTCCAGATTTTTGCAGAATGTCCAGATTGTTGCTTCATACCTTTGGTCTGTTCCTCATAAAGTCTGTGATTTTCTGGCAAATCACTGGGATGATCTAAGGACTGAAGTCACTAAATAATTATAATACATTTACTACATTACATTATATACATACATTTAATACAATAATATAATACATAATTATATACATTTGTGTTTTACACTTCATATCCTTCAGAAAATGCATGATAAGGCAAATCCTGTTATTCTGCCAACTTTCTAAGCTTATAAGAGCATTATTTAAAATATGTCCCTATTTTTGGGCCTTTGTACCCCTATTCTGTCACGCTTTGTCCAGATTTTTTGCACTAAGAGGTTGAGAGGTAAGTTAGTTAGCCTTTTTTACCCTACCAAGGTAAGGCGGGATAAAAGGTCTCACTCAGCAAGATGCATTACCACTAGGAATACACATTACCTGTGTTAACGACTTTTGCCTCCTCACACAAAACGCTAACATTTGGACAGCAAACAGGTCGTGTACATGTGTAGCAAAACAGATGCCTGTAGCCAAGTGAAATGTGGTATGTCAAAAACATGATGAAAATTCAAGTTTCTTTGCCTTGTACCAGATGGACTGTTATCAATGCTTTTAAATAAGTTCAGTACCCTTGTTCTGGGGGGGGGGGCTTTTGTTGTACTGTCTTTTATTTATCTACTGTAAAGCTGATTTGACCTTGCACCTATAGTTTTGTTTTAAGTTCTGAAATAATATGTGACCAAGTGTATTTTGATAGTTTCACTCATTTCACATCTACGGATATAGGTGCTTTGTTACAGCTAAACATATAATTTTTATCAGACTCAAACTGCTGAAACCAGGTCTTTAGTGTTTGAGGTTATATTTCTTCCAAAATATGTGCAGTATTCAGGGGTGCTACAGGGCACTTGGTTCTGTTCTGTGTAGAGACATTTCAAGACCACATCACATACTATAAGCACTGATGCCAAGATATTAGCTGAAATGTCAGAACAACTTATATGTACAAAACAAAAAAAATCTGCATAAGACCTGACACAGCCTAATAGGTACAGAGCTGACTTGAAGCTTCATCAGAGAATCACATGCAGAGTTTCAGTCTGGTCCTTATCTCTTGTTGCTAGGCTGGGCTGTCGTATCCTAGCAACCCCTGCTAATAACCTAGTTTGTAGACAAGCATCTATGAGCTCTGGCAACACAGACCATAGCTTGCCTTTTGTGTCTATTAAGGTTTGTATTTGTAGCAAGCTAATCTTTGAAAAAAAGGTTAGGTGATTTAATATGTACCTCTACCCCTTCCCTGCTTCTGTGTTTGTTTTTATTCAATGATTTTTTTTCTGCTTTATGGAGCATTACAAGTCAGTAATTATTAAGAAAACACCAAGATGCTTAATTAACTCAGTCAGTTTTCTACCATTGTGTGCAGAATCATTTGATGAAAAGCAGATTATTTAACCTGCATTAATTGGTTTGACTTTTTAAAATATCTTCTTGATTTTTTATTATCCTGTCACTGCATATTGGTCTTTCACCACTGCTGCATGAATTTCTTTCTGAAGTTACGTAACTACTTAGATTATATAAGCAGGACTGCAGTTGTACAGCACTTCTGTGAACTTTGTTCCTGAGGTCTGTGCACCCATTATTTACTTCTACTGTCAAGCCTTGAGAAGAGTGCACTAATGTTAACTGCATCATGGTAACAGAGATTGTAAGATAATACTGGAGCAAGAAACACTATTAGGAAGAGACAGAGAGGTCCTTAATGTACATTTGTACATTTGTATTTTTATTGCAGTGAAACTGGACATATTAACCCAGTTTATTGGCATTATATTGAATCCCTTATTCCATTAAAAAAGGATGTTTATATTTGGAGGTTATGCCACTAATTTATTTATATTTTTGAGCATCTAATGAGTATTAGCCATTTGTCATACCACCTGCTCTATAGTACCCAAACATCATGGCTGTTTTATCTGAGCTCAGTAAATGGTTTGTTATTCTGACTATAGACCCCAGAATATCAGAAAATACAGATACACAGTAAAGAATATTACCTCACCCAATGCCCACTGTTCTTGGCAGGCTACAAAAATTAATATTTTACCCTTGAACGTATGTCTTTAGTAGTAAAACTTATTCCTTTCCTTGAGTAACTTTCATCCAGATGAAGATTGTATCTATTTTCCCTAATGAGGAGATAGTTTCTGCCGTTTCCTTTGGACCTCTGTGTGACGGTCTGCATCCCTTCTCATGGACAGTGTAGACTAGTACAGCATGCTCATGCCATGGTTTTTAAGCCTTTGTTATTCAAATAATACCCACAAAATACAAGCATTTTTTTCAGAAGTGACCCAGAAGCTTTGTTGTAGCTAATTGACTTGCTTAATAACATTATATGCAGAAAGAGGCTATGAGATTTGAACCCATATTAAAGCAACGCAGTTTACTGTCATCTTTGCCTCTAGCACATGAAGTTTCCAAACTATTAAGATCCTTAACTGGGTAACTATGTTGCTATTTAAAGTGTAAGCACATGGCTCAACATTTCATTTGATGTTGTTTGTTACTGGCTGCTTATGCCACTTTCTCTATTCTGTTTTCTTCTTCAAATCCTTCATTATCTTGTCTGCTTTGATATCTTTTAGTTCTGAAGTGAAAAACATTTGCCCATTCTGGAAATGCCCATGACTTTCCATTTTTTGGTGTCTAAGTTTTATAATGTTATTGTGTTTTAATATAAGTGGACTCATAATCCACCTCACTAAAATAAGTTTCATGATCCATCCCTTAATTCAACCAAAAAAAAAAAAGAGAAAAAGAAGAAAAGAAATAAAGTTTAGCAGTAAGCCAAGAAATTGAAAGCAAACAAACTGTGTTATACAGTGCACTTTTTAATTTTCAAGTTCTTTAGTACATTCCAAAGGAACTCATTGATCAAGGCTTTAATCAGCAAAACAGTTGCAAGAGGTACTGCAAGCCACTTCAAAGATGTATCTTGTAGTTTGTTTATTAAATATTTCCAGTAATGTTTATTAAATACAGCAGTTGTATTACCGCACACTATAAACAGTAGTGTATGCAACTTGGCTGTCCAAAATTTTACAGAATGTTTACATTTTTATGTTATATTTTTTGATCTGTCATAAACTTTGTGGTTTTCTGACAAATCTTTGGAGACTGAAGTCACTAAAAAATGAGAGACAATTTAGTTTCAGGCTTCATACCCTTCAGAAAATGCATACAAATGCAAAATCTGCTATTATATCAGTTCTACGTTTAAAAGAGCAATATTTAAAATTTGTCCCTGTTTTGGGGCATTTGTCCTCCACTAGTTTTGGCTTTGTCCAGGATTCTTGCACTAAGAGATTGACAGGTATACAGCAGTGGATAAAACAACTGAGATTACAAGAACTGATAGATCAGGGTTTTGACTGATGTTGACTTCCCCAGCTTTGGTGTTGCAGCAGGACTCAGAACCTCGCTGCAGGAAAATAATTTCACTTTTCATATGTCTGCTACTGTATATAGTAACCTCACCAAGGACGTCTCTTTCTGATTCAAGACATGTATGTATTTTTTCATATTTTCACCATTTGTTATAGTTGCCACATTATGGTGATGCTGATGCATAGGGCATCATCTTTTACCAAATGAAGTTATCTATCGAGAAGTGGCCAATTTTCCACATAAGGAAATAAGCATTTTATGTGGGCAAAGCACTCCTTGTCTCTTAAGCAGTTCACACTTTAAGGTCACATTTTTAATCTACCAGATCTTTACATTTTCTGTATCAATGTTTTCTTTGAGACTAACAAAATAAACAGTCACCTATTACATAAGATGAGTATACCTACAGTTGTCCTTTTGTCACTGTTGAAGTGACATCCTGATCCCATGTGCAAAAATAATGGGAAAAAGGGGTTGTGGATGGATGGCTATCAGTGGCCCATAATCTACTGGCTCAGATGTCTTAAATCCTGCTGTGAAGATCCACTTTAGTGGCAAAATTCCAATCCCCATAACCTTTTCTTTGATTAAGATATGCAGCCTTGTGTGTCTCTCAATTCATCTATCTATATCTCTATCTCTCTGTGTATATGGTCTCTAATTCTGAAGGTCTGTCTAGTTCTGTCTGTCTATCTGTCTTTGTATCTGTCTATTTATCTATCTAATCTATCTGTTTAGAACAGGTAGATGGAATGAACAAAGCACACGCCTTTTCAGTAATGACCTAGGTATAGTAACAACAATAAAATTATACAAAACAGAAGGTGTAACTACAGATTTCCAGAATAGAGACATATTCAGATTTGCAAATAAAATGACAGGTCAAATAAGGTTAAACTGTTAGTTACTTAGAGGATAACAAGGCAAATACTGCAGTGCAGCACTATAAGTGCATCATCTGTAAATAAGGTTTTCCCAGATCAGCTGTGGCAGACATCTTTGTCCATGAGCTCCAGCCCTGGGACAGTATGGGGAGATGTTAGGTGATGTTATTGGTATAGGTCAGACTGGCTACTTGGAAAAGGTGGAGGATCAGGTTTAGGAATACCAGGAAGTAAGACACAAAGGTATCAGTAGGCAGGATATGATGTAATTAGTAAAAGGAAAGGCAGTGATGGAAGGGATATTTAAGAGAAGAAGGCTGCACTTTCTTTTGCCACCAGCATTTTGTGAAGCCTGCTTGCCTACCCTCTTGTAATCAAGCTGTATGATGGGCATTTGGAGCTTTAGGACTCTGATTGTGAGTTTGTCATCTCCCTCATTTATTTTGTTGGGTCAAAGGGGTTGGTATGAGTCAGCAGTTTTGGAAACTCTGTTTGAAATACTATTGGTTCAGGAGTGAATAGTATGTAGTTATGTTTTTAAGTTTGGTAGTTAAGTGCAAATGCAGGTAAATAGGACTGAATGCACCTGCCAGCGTTATAAATCTTTGTAGGTGAATGAGCCTGTCAGCTGTGTTTCTGCCGTGTGTTTTGATAGTTATGTTACTGGCAAAGGATTTCAGTTTCCCAATATTCAAGTAAGTTTCTTTCAGTAAAGTTGCATCACAAAATTTGGTATTTTTCTGTATCTAGGCATGGAGTCCATAGACAAAAGTAATTACAAAATTAAAGTAAGCCTAAAACAGAGATCAGTGATAGAAAATATTGTAAAAAAATACCTACAAAAGATTTTTTGGGCATGATTTTACATGCTTGCCAGTTAATCTGCAATGTTTATGCCATTCTTTTATGTGCTGTCAAGTAACGCTAATACCTATCCTTTGACAACGTTGTGCACATGGAATTCATAGCCTTTTAGAGGAAATAAGTCATTTCATCATCATTTGAACGCAGTGTTTAATTAAAGTGTCATCAAATAATCTTGATATGTTATGTGTACATTGTGACTAAAGTAGCAGTTAGTTTACATTCTGCAAATATAACAAAGTTCAAACCACAATTTTAGGGCACCTTACATCATAGACATTATACAATACACAGTGATGAATATGATTTCACCGATGTGGATAAATCATATATTATTCTGCACTTTAACTAACGCAGTGACTTTTGTTTTATTAGAAGAGAAAAACATCTTCATTTAATATTTCATGTAGAACTGCCCCCCTTACTTCTAATGTATGTATTACAGTGAAGCAGAAAATATGTTTTTGCTTTATTCTGTTTGTTACACATGTGCAAGGAGTTAAGCATAGATTGGATTTTGCAGTAGCTATTTATAAAATTGAGGTGTTGGCTATTAATAAGTTGATGTAAATGGCCTTTACTGCTCTCAGTGTATTTTGCATAAAGTGGCGGGGTATCCATAAAATTAAAGTGCTTCTGAAGGATTTAAGGAACAGCGTAAGAAAGCAAAAAGTATCATTTAATGAATGCAGCTATATCAGTCATTTATAAGGCAAGCTGACGGTTTATGACCAAACTATCTTTTTCAAGAAGCTTCAAGCACAAACTATCTGCAGAGATGTTTAAAACTTTGAAAGCAGCATGTATTATAGACAGGCAGATGCACAGTACATACTACTTCTTCTTTCAGCTTTTCTCGGTTAGGGGTCGCCACAGCGGATCACCTGTCTGCTCATGACTGTCAGTGGAGCTTTACGGTGTTGAGTTGCCAGCCCAGCACCCAACCTTCCACAGAAGGCACACACATGCACCCACTCGCACCTAGGGCCAGTTTAGAGTGTCCAATCCACATACAGCATGTCTTTGGGATGTGGGAGGAAACCGGAGCACCCAGAGAAAACCCATGCAACCACAGGGAGGACATGCAGACTCTGCACAGAAAGCACCTCAGCCAAGGATCAAACTGGAGAACCTTTTGCTGTGAGGTGGCAATGCTAACCGCTGCACCACCGCGGCCACCCACATGTTGTAGTGCATACAAAATGTGAAAATTGTTTGATAAAAAATAAATGTTTTGCAAACCACACCCATGTTGTGCCTTGTCATTCCTTTAACATGTTTCATCATCTTCCATACTTCTGACCTAATCAGTAAGTTTCAAAAGAAATCAGTTTCTCCCACAGCCTTGACCCAGGATTGATCAGAACAGAGTGCTATCACTGTACACTAAACTACTTGTGAAATGATATTTGTAGCACTTGTTTATAGGGCAAAGCTGCAAGTTGTACATTCTACAAGAAATAAATGGCTAGAAAGAGTCTTCATCATTGAAATAAAGTATCAGCTTGAACTTACTATGTATGTGAATTGCAAATTTTAGGTGTCAGTTTAGTAGCAAAATTTACACCCCTGTGCATTGTATGCAAATGTGGATTATATTTCACTCCTTTCATAAATTTGCAAGTGAAGTTCACTCACACAAATATACTTGTAAAGACAATGAACTCTATACAGCATATATCTCATTGTCAATGCAGCTCTTTCCATTGTCTATAAATGTTGTTTATATTGTACTACTTTGGCTTACTAGAGATGAGTGCTAACTAGCTATACAGCAGTATCTTATCTGTATGTGTTTATACTATTTTATGTCAGCTAGAGCTTTTCTCCCAGGGCCTCCACTATAACAGGGTATTATTTCTCACTATTGGTCTTTCCCAGTAATCAAATACAATAAACAAACAAGTAATACAAAAATAAATCATTTTATTCATCACATTATATTTGTGATTTGTGGAACAGATAACTCTTCCGTTGTTCCTTTAATTGGTAGCTTCAGTAAATTGCAGCATACTAAGATGTTTTTCGTTATTAAACATTGAAATATGGTTGAAGTGCTTAACAAGGCCAAGCAGAGCATTATTTCATTCATACTATTAAATGGTGTTACTGACCTGAATGCTAAATATCAGCCCTTCTCAAGAACCATTATTTAGTAGAAAGTTCTGCAGCAAGAAAACACATTTTTCTGCCCTGAAGTGATTATAAAAAAAAAATAAATTTTAAAATGATAGACCTTATACTGCAATGAGAAAAATGGATTTCTGAATTAAAGCATTTAGATCACACCTGTCACATATTCTGTCACATTTTCTGGTCCATCACATTTTCAAAGGAATTAAGGTGGCAGTATTTCCATATTCTTAAAAAGAAAATCACCGCTAGACTCGTTTGACAGGATTACAACCTAGAACTCCACCACTCCCAAATGACAATAAACAAAACCCCTAATCATATCATAACTAAGTATAGGCCCTCCTCTATGTCCTCCTCAGCCCACACCTCTTAACTAACAAGTATGGGGTCTCTGTTTTAAGCCAAACACCATTCTCCTAGGAAACTTCAACTAGTCATCCATAAACTTGGAGACTTTACATCCTCAAACATGTATATCCAAAGATTTCTGGACTTCATCAATACAAACTCTTTGTACCAGTTAGTCTGTACCCCAGCCAGGGGTGACAAAATCCTGGACATCATCTTTAAGAATACTGGCAACTTTCTTGTTAACCATTTGTAACATCCTTCCTAGTCAAATCAGACCATAAATCAGCCATGTTAACTATAAGGTTAAAGCCTGAAGCAACATTCAGTACTTTAGTATTCAAACATTATGCAAAGGCTAATCGACTAAAACTGGATGATGGCCTGCAATCATTCTAAAGCCTCTTCCAACTTGATAACCCCACTGCTTATGCAAAATGCTTTACTGCCAAATTCTAATCACATATAAATAGCTGCACAGATGTAGCTGTTGCCCTCAGAAATAAATACAATGCAAAATTCAAAATTATTTCTCTATGGTGCAGCCCTAAGATAAACAGACTTTCCAATAAAAGAAAAAGCTTATTGCATGCAAAAATAAATTTAACTCTCAAGATGACAAAAACACTCTTGCTAAACTTAACTAGGAGCTTCAGACTCTGATCAAATCCACCAAAGCGAGGTATGAAGTAATAATATAAATCCAAGTGAAAGATAACCACAAAGCCAACTATGATAGACACCTTCGAAACAATGTCCAGCACTGTGTAGAGCTAATAATAAAATATATCACATATGTGATCCAAGGGAACATTGCCAGTCTACTAGCAGACAAATTTCATTCAAACCTCACACCCTCTCCCCATCAATATTCTCAGATCACATACCCACATCTATACCACCCCCCAATCTCCCAAAAATAAGTCCTGAAGGTGCTAAATAAGCTGATGAGCACTACGTCTGTGGGGCTGGACAACATACTAAGCTGCCTACAGATCGGTATAAAACACAACTTGTCAGAACTCCTACAGATGCTGTTCAACATCAGCCTCAAAACAGGTTTCATGCCAAATGAATGGAGGACAGCAACGACCATTCACTTGAACAAAGCAGAGATTCGACTGACCCAGGTAATTATTACCCCATAAGTCTGAGCAGCCTAATGTGTAAGGCTATGGAAACAATCATCATGGAATTAATAAATAAGGATATAAGTAACCTACAGACTCTCAACCCAAGTCATTTGAAATTCATCCTGCAGATAAATCAGTATACAATGCATATCTAGACCTTGTGAAGCCGTTCAACACCATCCCATACTCATGTATCATAGACAAACTCTCTCAGCTAAATGTAAATCCCTGTGTAACTCATTGGATAGCAAAAAACATGTCATTGGTGGTATATCTAGGGTATATTCTGTCAATCACTCCTAAGGGTTTGTGGTTGACCAAGATGGCAGATGACTGTACACTTGGTGCCATTACCATAAACTTTAAAGAGGACACCATGATACTCTTGGAGAGAGGACCTATCCCAAACAAATAGCTGGAGTCAAAACCATGGAGTAAAACCATGTGCCAAGAAATGAAATGGAAGGAATGGTTCAAATGACCACAGTCATGTATTTCAAGTGACTGTTGTCATACATGTACATAGCATGCCTCATCACTCCTCACCCCTACCCCACCAAAGACAGCCACTTATGTACGTGCATGATATGAGATTGTGAGCTAGCAGATCTAGGAGACTGTCTCTCTCTCTCTCTCTCTCTCTCTCTCTCTCTCTCTCTGATACCCTCCCTGTGGGAAAAAGAAAGATGCCTTGGTGAACTTTCAAGTAGTTTATTCTGTTAATCTTCAGTGTTATTCAGTAGCACACATCCATCTACCTACTTAACTGAATAAACTACTTGGACTTCAACAAGGAATCTTTAGTCCTCGTACAGGAAAGGTATCAGAGAGAGAAAGAGTGAGAGAGACAGGGAGAGTCTCCTAGATCTGCTAGTTAAAGTGATTTTTTTCTGGAAAAATCCTTTGTACTCAGTTTCTTGTTAGTCCTGTCAGCCTCTGGGTCACAGGTGGGATACCAGACTTCACGCGAGCCCTCTGGATTACCTCTGTTTTCAATATGTGATTGTAAGGAAAGTGAAAAAAAAATAGGATTATAGTAATGTAATGGTACACTGCCTGCACACTAGCTATTGTAGCCTTCTTTGTACAACTCTGAGGTCTGTGAAAAAAGTAAAACAATGATCACACTATTCCAAGCCCAAACACAACCTATAATAACTGTCTGTGCACACCTCTGAGGCTTGGTCGTGATGAAAATTAAAGAAATGATGAGCATACCCTCCCCAACCCATCACATAGCCTTCAGCAACCTTCTGTACATACAGATCAGAGTGACACTGGTTTTAGAATGGGTACCGTTGAGAGCAGAGTCCATTACCAAGTGTATGTCAAAAATCCATTTATACAATCTGGGGAATAAGGGCCATCAGACTCCTAGAAGATCTAGGTGTCTGAATATTCTGTGATGTATTTTATGCCTTACTTTTGAAATGTAATTTTTTGTTAATTGCATTTTTTACTGATACACACACACACACACACACACACACGCACACACACACACACACACACACACACACACACACACATACACACACACACGCGTGCACACACACAGACACACACACACGTTCACCTTCAGTGTCAAGGGAGGAATTCCTTTTCATCTGCTCCACGTTTCTTTGCTGCTGGGGTTAACCAGACCACGTGATCAATGCACACACGCACACACACACACACACACACACACACACACACACACCTACAGACATACAGACACCACATAAAAAACATAGATAAGACCTCAGTCATAGCAAAGCACTGTAAAATGACAGTGCTATTCCCTGCACCACAGTGGCAATGAACATTTGCTTACACACACACACCCTCTTGCTGCCAACAAATATAGCCACCCATCATATGTAAGGCCTATGTGTATGATGTAAGTGAAAAAAATATGGCCAGCTTGTCATTACTAAATACAATGTAATTCACTGTAAACACACACCTCCACACACTGACATACACAAATGTAATGGCAATGCTGATGATGTTTGTAGAAGAAAGTGAAAGGAATTATTGTCCGCTTGTTACTCTTACACTGCGACACACACACACACACACACACACACACACACACACACACACACACACACACACACACACACACACACGCACACACACAAACAAACACGCATAAACTACAGCAATACTAGCTTTGCATTTATTTCAGCAAGTAGCAATACCTTATGTAACACTTTTACTGCCACACCAGATCAGTGACTGCTGTTTACCAGTCATCAAACATTAGCAAGGAGTAAGTGACTTTTATTTATCTCATTGAGGAGTAATGCATACCTGTCTATTTCCCTAATTTTACCTCATAATTTTTCTCTGTCCATCATAAAAATAAAATATTTGCTGGTAAATCATTCAAGATTCATCATCATCATCATCATCATCAGCCCCCTTTTGTCCCATTTTTTCTACATGGGGTTGGGGTATCATGTTAACTGTCGCCAACTTATTTGATTCAGTGCCACACTCCTGCCTTCTTCAATACTCATGCCTGACTGTTGCAGATCTTCTTTCACACAATCCATCCACCTCTTTGCTGGATGTCCTCGCTTCCTCTTACCTTCTTCCTGCCTGTCCAAAATCTTCCTCACCAGATTGTCTTCTGCTTTTCTGCACGTGTCTGAACTACCATGATATGTTCTCTTTGATCTTTTCTGCAATTGGAGCTACTTTGGCTTCTGCTCTTATGTCCTCATTTCTTCGTCTGTCCCACAGTGTGCATCCTTTCACCTTTCTCAGGCACTTCATTTCCATCACCTCTAGCTTCTTCAACAGTTCTGCCTTTACTGCCCAGGTTTCTGTACCATACAGTAGTACTGGTCGCACCACTGTCTTGTACACCTTACTTTTCAGCTTCTTTGGCATTCTTCTGTCATAGACTACACCTGATACTCTATGCCAGTTGGCTGCAGCCCCTCTGATTCTAGCTTTGACCTCTTCAGTCAGACTACCCTTCTCCTCAACTACTCCTCCTAGAAGCTGTTTACCTGTTCCACTCTCCTCCCGTCTATCTCTATTCTCAGCTTCTTCTGATTTCCCTTCTGATTGATGGTAAATCATTCAAGATTAGAGACCATCAATAAATCCAGACATCAGAGTTTTATACTTCATTTTGCATTTTGTTGCAAAATATACTATTCTATTTACTTTTAAGTGAATTAGAGTAATATTTAAAGAGTGTTCCTTGTTTTTTTGTCTTTTTCTGCTATTATTTTTGGCTTTGCTCTAAATTCTTCAGCAAAGAAGTTTTCATATCTGCCAGTATTTGCAAACACCCCCAAAAAGACAGCCATCCCTGAAAACTGGGAGCAGCAGCACTTCTTAAAATGCAAGGTAAGCATGGTCATTCTGGGCTGCTGATGTGTAGTGCTTACCCAGCTCATGTGCATTCACTGATTATCAGCTTCACCCGAACTGGGTTATATCACAATCCTCAGATAAAAAGCATAATCTGAAGCCCTGTCTGCACCCTGGCAGTCATAAGTATTACAGGTACCTAAAGCTGGCAATGACGTTAGGTTTAGTAGATGGAATTTAATTATGTCAAGGGCATTATATCAGTAGTAAACCATTTAATGAAATTGTGACACCTGTTAATTGACAAAACACTGTTAATATAACCAAAAATATATCTGAAGTTTAAAAGAGAAATAAACATGTGTTATTATTATCCATCTGCTTTATTAAGTAAACAAGCTGCTATACTAGCTTTTATTGGTTTGACAAATGTGACAAAATATCAAGATAAGATTATTTGTTGTGGTTGGGGCCCCACAGGACCAGGGGAACCCCCAATTGACTACAGGGTTTGCTGGTGCCTAAAGCCAGCTATGACAGAAACCATTACTTATTGAAATTTATATGTTTACCTGTGTAACAAACAATTGCACATTAATTGTTTGTTTGTGTCTTTCGGCTTTTCCCAGTTAGGGGTCGCCACAGCGGAACTCCGGTCTGCTAATGATTGGTAGTTGGTTTTTACATGCCGAGTTACCAGCCCTGATGCACAACCTTCAATGAAGGTATGCCCATTCAAGCATGTCTTCATGCAGAAGACGCTCTAGCTGAGAATCAAACCAGACAGCGTATTACTGTGAGGCGACAATGCTACCGCAGCACCACCACTGCAATCATAATGTTTTATGTATACTACATACTGTGGACCCACTGCTCCTAGGATTGAGGACGTTTGCATGGATTTGTGAAAGTGAAATTAAATGGTTGTAAGAAGCAGCACCAACACAGAAGTAATATAACATGATGAAGTATGAACAAGGAGCTTTTGATAATCTTATTTATGATAATATATAAAAATATGTGAAGCTTATCAAGGTGGAACATTGGTTGTTCTAGTATAGCAAAGTTATAATGCAAAAATGGAGCTATTAATTTCCAATCCTATAAAGTATAAACTAGCGTTTTTGAGTGATATCAAAATAAGTTATCTTATGTGATAGTTTAATCTGAACTAATATCTTTAAGTGATATAAAAACAAGTTTTCTCATGTGATAGTTTAATTTATAATGATTAAAAGAGCATTTGTTGTCTGAGAATGTTGTAAGTAGATTTCCAAATATTATTGCATCTATTGGATACCTAACATTTATTATAAAAGTAAATAAAAAAAAAAACTTCACCCTTTAAATCCATAGTGGCTACTGATGGCTTATAATTGAAGCCATCTCATTGCTTGTTGAAAAAATAATAAAATAGATTATTAGCTCAAGTCTTTCATTTATTAAAAGATTTAACAAACCTAACTTGTCAGTAAAAGGGAAATACTGAGATTGCTGTTTTATTAATTTTTGATGAAATATCTTTATAATCAATAATCCCTAAAAAGGGAGACTCACACGTTTTAGAAAGATGCTATTAAATTCTGATTGTTTAGATTTAAGCACATGCAGTATTAAGTTACAACTTTTTGAAGGGAATTTTTTTCAACAACTTAATGAGAGTTACATTGGGAGAAGGATGTCCCCTAGTTTCACCAGTTTAGTAAGAGCATATTGGGGCAAGTTTTTTTTATGTGAAGCTTCATATACATGGAACATGCCAAGTTCAGGAAAAACTTAAATATGATATTTTCCTTAAATGGAGGAAAGAAAAGCTATCTGTAGATTTATCTTATTTCAATTAAACAGCTACTTTTTAAAACTATACATATAAACATTATGTCAAGAGGATTGACTTCATACATGCACGTTAATTAGTAAAATATATCGTAAATAAGGTATGAGCAATAGCTATTTTGACTGTTCCAGAAATCTTGCTTAATGGCTTAAAAACAATATAGTCAAAGGACAGACTACCAGAATCAGTAAACTTACAGAGGAGCAAACACATATGATAAAGAAAATGGAGCATTATTTTATCCATCTTAAAGAGAGAGGTTACTGTTTGACAATGTTAGAGAATAAGGAATTGCAAAACCACCTTGTGGTACAACAGAGGCCAAGCCAAAGCAAAAAAACAGTCCGAAGTAATTGTACAAAAAGGTATTTATTAACCTTAGGCAACAAAATAATTCTGGTACGCGCTTTCATCTGTAAAAATACTGCACTTTATCAAAACCAAAGTGCTTGCCATAATAGCTCATATAAATAGCTGACACTAATACTTAATTAACCAATGAAATGTGAATTACACTAAACGATTAATTTTTAAAAACACAGGTACTTAAATAGTTGCATGTTGTCAACTAATAAAACATTATAAGTAAAAACCTTTTAAACAATGGTAATCTATAAAATTAGAGCTCTCTCCTTTAAAATCAGAATCAGTGATAGGTGTTCATTCATCCCCAGGGGACTGTTGACATTCAATCTTAATTGCCATCTAAGCTCATTTTTAAAATATTGTTAGACCAGTCCCCACCCCTAACATCCTTAGCAATAATTTCTAAAATACCGAACTTAAAACTAGTATATTCAGTACATAACTATGTGTGCTTATATAGGGATTTGTTCATATTTTTAGTTCGTATGGCATAAAGGTGTTCATATATACATTTGCGAAGTGTCCTCACAGTTTTACCAATGTAAAATCCATTACACGCTTGACAGACGCTAACGTACACTAAAACTTTACTACCACAGTTACCCCCTACCTTTTGTTGGGGTTCACCAATGAAAATGTGAGTCTCATTCATAACACGTGGACAATAGTTGCAAGCCCCACATCTCTTTGTCCCCTTACCTTTTTCTTTTATAGAAAGTGGGTGCTCTAACAAATACTTCACATTACGTCCCACTTTATAAGTAAATGATGGCGTTTTCCCAAACTGTTGTAAATATCACTGTTCTTTTCTAAAATGACCATGTTCTTTCTCACAATGGTACGTACTTTGTGTCCAAAAGGTCCAAAAAAGGTAAACATAGAGTGTGAAAAACTGCAACCATTACTTTGACCTATGTTGTTGGTCATGAAGTCACATCCTAATAGGGGAATATATTTAGTCCTCTACCCTTTTAAAATCTCAATACCTATTTGTTGGACCCACTCCTCAGGGTATCCCCCTGACCACAAACATTTGTATAAGGTTGCCAAGTTCTCTTTTGAATTCAATCAATGTGGAACACATCCTGGCCCCTCGAATCATCTGTCCTCTTACTATGTTTCTCTTAACATAATGTGGCTGATTACTGTTGTAAGCTAAAAAACTGTTGGCATATGTTGGTTTCTGGAAGACTTTTGATGTAAAAATACCCTAGGCTTGATCCCTTGCTATAGTTACATCTAAATAATCTATAGCCTCCCTAGAGTAATTGTGTGCAAATTTAAAATAACCACAAATATTGTTAATATATTAGATAAAACTCGCTACTATTACCTCATCACCTTTCCGGAGAACAAAGATGCCATCCAAATAATGAAGGTGGATCATCCACTGACCCTCAAAACATAAATTGAATATATGTTTCTTCTCCCAGGATATCATTAATACATTGTGTATATATGGGGGCACAGCTAGAGCCCATTGTTATGCCTTTTAATTGCTTAAAAAACTCGTTCTCAGAGGTGATGTAGTTGTTATATAGTATCCTCTCCATTACTTCCATACCGAAATTAATCAGGGCCCCATTAAGTGATGTGTAGTCCAATAGGGCTTCTAAAAAAAGTTCAAGGCCTGTATCATGTGGTATGGAATTAAATAGTTCATCAACATCAATGGTTGGAAATCCTGTTGTGTCATCATAAAATTCTTGTTTGATTCTGGATAAAAAAAAACATGAATCAGTAAGTACATGTGTTACCGGATGTAAGGTGTCCTTTAATAAATGATCAACAAACACCCCCAAAGAATAGATAGAACTATTGTGAGCTGCCACTGTAAGCCTGTAAGGGGGATAGTTAACATTTTTATGCACTTTTGAGATGCCAAATACTGTGGGGATAAATGGATGTTCATTACACAAGTTGTACAATTCTTCATTAATAATTCCTTGTAATACACTGTCTTCTAAGAATAACTGTAATTTTCAATGTGTGATGTTGATTTCATTTTTGGACACATTCTCATACTTATTTGTATAGTATAACATACTGGTTATATCGTTAACATAATCATTTTTCTCAAGCAAGACAATCTCACCCCTTTATCAGGCTTCATGACCCTCATGCTATCAGATTATCTCAGCATCCTCAATAATGTAGCCTCTTCCTTACTTAGGTTGTAAAACTTTTCCTTATGACTGTGGTAAGCTTGATATATCTCTTTAGTGCATATTTTCTTAAAACTAGCAAATGTGGGGTGCAAATTGGGGGTTAAAATGCCTCTAAATAACTCTTAGGGAGTGGATAGGCCTTCTTCTGCCATGATCTTGTTAATCCCTCATAAGTTTTTTGTGTTTCCGTACTATGTTTTCCTTAACCTGTTGTTCATTCTTGTCAAACACACAGTCATACTTGTTTTCAAAATTCATAAAATTAACATTATTTAGTATGCCATTATTCAACACATTAATGTCCTCTAAAAGTCCATTAATCTTGTTAGTGTTAATTCTAATAATAAAGTGTAACAGTTCAACGCCATGCCTGTCAAACATGGCCAGCAGCTCATCAATGTCAGGCTGTCCCACATTCAAACCATTGGGGAATTTGTTCATTCTTAACCCCTTAGGTATCCTCTGAACTTGAATACATTCCGCAAGGCATGCATTGTCCACTTGCAAGTTATGTACCTTGCTTATCTTGGATTCGAAGACTTGTAACCGGTTGTGAATGTCCACAAGTCTGGTGGGTTGCTCAGCATGAGTAAAAACTAGTTCCTTTTTGAGCCATTGTTCAAAACGTGAAGCACGATTAGGGCCATCCACGTTCCATCCAGACCCTTGGCCGTAAGGTATACTACTTGTCGACATTGAAGCTGGAACTCCTTGACTTTCTACAAGTCCTCCTCCTCCTGAAGCAGAAGTAATAACTGTCAATGGCTGGGAGTGCTTCGCTAGGGCTGCTTGGAACTGTAGTCTATCTAGCGTGTTTTGAATCTGCTGGTACTGTAAAGACATAAGCTTAATCAGTTACGTGAGATTGCCCTCCTCACTATTTGTATGTAGATTTGTTCAAATTAATGACTCCACTGGAATGATGGTGATCTGCATCTGGTCCATTATTGATTTCCATTTTCAAGGGTGATAAAAACACTGCAAAACCAATCCAACTGCTCACTTAGCCTCTCAAATCACAGTCACGCTCCCACAAAACCAGTAAACACAAAAAGCATGAATAGGTGGATACCAAAAGATCAGAAATTATAAAACCACCTTGTGATATGACAGAGGCCAAGCCAAAGCAAAAAACAGTCCAAAGTAATTGTACAAAAAGGTATTTATTAACCTTAGGCAACAAAAAGAATTCTGGTAAGACCTTTCATCCATAGGGCTTCTAAAAAAAAGTTCAAGGCCTGTATCGTGTGGTATGGAATTAAATAGTTCACCGACATCAATGGTTGAAAATTCTGTTGTGTCATCATAAAATTCTTGTTTGATTCTGCATAAAAAAATCCCATGAATAAGTAAGTACATGTGTTACCGGATGTAAGGTGTCCTTTAATAAACGATCAACAAACACCCCCAAAGAATAGATATAACTATTGTATGCTGCCACTATAAGCCTGTAAGGGGGTTGGTTAACATTTGTATGCACTTTCAAGATGCCAAATACTGTAGGGATAAATGGATGTTCATTACACAAGAAGTTGTACAATTCTTCATTAATAACTCCTTGTAATAGACTGTCTTCTAAGAATAACTGTAATTTTCAATGTGCAATGTTGATTTCATTTTTGGATACATTCTCATACTTATTCGTATCATGTAACATACAGGCTATATCACTAACATAATTTATTTTTCTCAACCAAGACAATCCCTCCCCCTTTATCAGGCTTCATGACCCTCATCCTATCAGATTCTCTCAGTGTTTTCAATAATGTAGCCTCTTCCTTACTTAGGTTGTAAACATTTTTCTTATGAGTGTGGTAAACCTGATATATCTCTTTAGTGCATATTTTGTCAGAACTAGCAAGTGTGGGGTGCAAAGGGGTGTTAAAAGTGCTCTTCTTTCTAAACCTGTTCTTGGCAGTATTCATTTCTTCATTGTTGTATTTAAAATACAACTGGAAATTTAGTTTCCTAGTGTATAATTTCAGTTCATTAAGGACATTAGTAATGTCAGTATTTCTGCCAGGAACAAATTTAAATCCTTTTTTTTTTGAAAAGTGGGAAGTGCGTGTCTGTTATCTCACAGTCCGTTTTATAGATTTCCATTGTTTAAAAGGTTTTTACTTACAATGTTTTATTAGTTGACAACATGCAACTATTTAAGTACCTGTGTTTGTAAAAATGAATCATTTAGTATAATTCACGTTTCATTGGTTAATTATTAGTGTCAGCTATTTATATGAGCTATTATGGCAAGCACTTTAGTTTTGATAAAGTCCAGTATTTCTATGGATGAAAGAGCTTACCAGAATTCTTTTTGTTGCCTAAGGTTAATAAGTACCTTTTTGTTGACATCCACGGTTGTGCAGCGGTAGCGTTGTTGCCTCATAGCAAGAGGTTCTCCCATTTGATTCTCGGCTGGAGTGAAGGAAGTGCCTTCTGTGTGGAGTCTGCATGTCCTCCCAGTGGTTGGGTGGGCATTCGAAAGACATGCATAAATGGGCATGCCTTTGTTGAAGGTCGAACGTCGAGCTGGCACCTTGGCATTTGTGAAAGTCTACTGCCAATCATTAGCGGACCGGAGTTCCACTGTGGCGACCCCCAACTGGGAAAAAGCCAAAAGACAAACAAACAACTTCTGACTGTTTTTGCTTTGGCTTGGCCTCTGTCATATCACAAGGTGATTTTACAATTCCTATTTTTTGGTATCCACCTATTCATACTTTTTGTGCTTAATGTTAGAGAATAAAGCTGAAGCAGTCACATAGGTAAAACAGCTGAAAGTAAAGCATATAATTCAAATAACTGGTGAAACATTATCAAGCACTTGAAGGAACATGTTACTAATAACAGAAAACCAATTTAAAAAGATTTACAAAGGTCTTAAGGTATTGTCATTTGAGGAAGTAATAACCATTTGTATATACATTAACAAAAATTGGACAGTAAAGGTCTAAGGGGCATGATTGAAAGGTTCCAGGTACATTTACTTGTAAGTGTCAATATGTAGAATATGTGACTTCTAGTTTGTATTGCCCAGCCTCTCACGGACGACAACACTTTGTTTACATACAAGGATGTATGAACATGAGTATACCATTATAACCAACAACAAAAATAATGTTCTGGACAGATACTCCAAAATGTGCATTTCTTTTAAGCAGCTTCTTTTTCACACTTGATGACTTTGTATTACAAGGTGAGAGAAGTGGGTCTTCTGAAGATATGATAGAATGCAAGGCAGACTTACAACACATGAAACGTGATGCTACGTAACCCTCTGGGTATTAATATATGAAAAAAATGTTATGACTACCATAAAATAGAAAACATAGATATTAATTTTAAGCATTTATGTATTATATCATTACTTTTGAAAGTCATTTTAATCATCTGTATAATTGTGGACTGTTAATTGTGTTTTATTGGTACTCACAATAGTACACAATGCAGGAAACATATTGAATTAGATATATAACACCCTTGCATCCCAGCCTGAAAAAGTGAGTTTATGATGAAAAACTTTGGAAGAGAGAGAGAGTGTGTGTGTGTGTGTGTGTGTGTGTGTGTGTGTGTGTGTGTGTGTGTGTGTGTGTATTTAATATGTAAAACATCTTTGTAGTTCCAAAACAAGTCAGATTATATATATATATATATATATATATATATATATATATATATATATATATAGTCAGAATTCAGTCTGCCATTGTTTGTGGAGTTATTGTAAGTAGCATTTCACTACTTAGTAAATCTTTTCAGTCTGGGTATCCTACAGTTATCTGTCAGCACTCCTCAGCTCTGAAGCAGATTAAGCCATATATTGGTCAGTCACTTCCTCTAGTCTCACTAATAGCATGATACAGCACAGAGATGCAAAAATGACATTAAACAGCATTCCTTTGTTTTGTTGTAGAGCTGCAATTTATTATATTCCTTTGTGAGAAGAATGATTTATCACATCAGTTGTGGCTTATGACTTTGCTTTGACGATTATGGGATTTAGCACATCATAGCTATAATTTACAACAGTGACACGTAATTTATAAGATGTAACACATTCCATCTGTGATCTGTGGGATTTATGGTATCATTCAAGGAGTTCTGGGACATACTGCTTAAGTGTTATCCACTTCTCTGTTTCGGAACATCAAGCTGAAGTAGATTAGTGCTGATAATTTTATATTACAGCCCAAATATGTCAAAGTAAGGTATTATGCCAATGTTCTATCAGCTTTTATCATCTGAAAGTAAGGTTGCCTTACTTTGCAGTTTCCTGTCTGTAGCTCTGATTGTGTGTTTGAACTTGTGTCTCCCTCATTATCTGTAGTCTCTGCTATCTAGTTTTTATCATTACCTTTCTATATCTGGCTCTCTCACTTTATGCCGCATGATAGGGTTGCAGTACAGAAAGGAAATACGCGATCAGTTCAGTGGCAGATAGTTTCCTTCTGTACTGTAAAGCTTTAGCTGCATTTCACTCAAATTGTTTGGTAACTATACTTTTAGGAAAACAGCAGAAGTTAAAAGAACAAGATATTTTTGGATAAGAGCATAGATTTACTGTAATTCCCAAATGATCACTGGTGACCTCAAGTGAAGCAAGTAACACGATGGGATAGTAACCTTCACAGACTTGTTAAATAAATAGAAAGTCTTAATTTTCATAACTACACTGTACTGTTTCTTACTTTTCAGAATTCTTCCATACTGTAATGAGAGGGTGATGCCTGTCTACATTGTGTTTCTCTAATAGTGAAGTAATACTTCACTGCTTGTGTTTTCCTGTTGCCATGCATACCATGTTAGTCCTGAATGACCAGTAGGAACAAAATCTGGCCTTCTAATTCCCTAGTCAGCAGTGCCCTGATTTAATTTAGTTATCAATTGTAATTTTAATGCTTTAAAGAAAAGGCATCTAGTTCTTCAGATAAAAAAATATGCAGTGAAGCGTTATTATAACAGGGTCAGTAGTTCGTCCACACTTCAGGATAAGGATCACAAAAGCTGCAGCCCAAGCTTTAGGTGCATAACAAGTGGCGAAGATGAAGGGGTTGAATAGGTTTACAAGGAAGTTTGTAAGGAGCTGTTGCATATTGCAAGAACAGACCCTGTTGTGTTGTTTGGACTTATAGCAGTAGTGTTTTTGGTTCTAATTGGGCTCTTTAGTTCTTTTTATAAGGTAATCATACATGGGGTAATGACTGAATGTTGGTCGTGGTGGGGAGCATGAAGAAAGTAGGGAGAAGTTTGAGCTAAATGTGTCCTACTGCTGTGCTTTAGAAATTCTCTTGAATCATTGTGGGTGGTGCAATTTCTTAACAATTCAGTGCACTGATGAATATTGTTTCTGAAGTTCCTAACATAGTTGAAGAAATCTTTATAGTTATCACTGGATATCATAGCAATATTTAATTTATACTTAGCTCTGTGGGCCTTGCTGTTCTATCTTAGTTCTTTATTTACCTTCTTGAGATCACTTTTAAAATGAGGGGATTTGAATGATTCTTGTACAGATTTTTCTCTCTTGCTGTAGAAATTGCTGATAATGGAGTTCCTCCACACTGGTTTATTTTTGAACTTGTCACTGTTTTTGGAGCTAATAAGGACAGTTCAGGAGTTTAAGCAGGAATAAAAATCGGTGGTATAAACAACCATTCTAGATGTGGGTTTTTTATTGACCTTTTAAATGTCCTTAGGTCAAAAGCTAATGCTAGGAAGCTAGCCATAGATAAGTTGTGTGAAGCAGTGAGACTTCTTAAAGCTGGGATCTTAGGTGAATGCTACAGCACAATGATCAGATTTGGCCAAAGAAGGGCAACAACAGGCTACACAGGTATGGTGCATAATAGTGCCATATGCATATGAAACAGATAAACAGTACACCCCTAAGACTTGACCCAGTTGTTTGGGATTTGGGAACTTGTGTTGACAGTGACCTAACATTTGGCCAATGTGTGTCTATTATTGTAAGAAAGTTCTTCTCTATTGCACAGGTTATAAACAAAAGGATTGTGTCTGTATCCAGTGATGTCATTTTCCCATTTTGCTCTGCCCTCTTTAGGCCAATCATTGAATATAATGCCACTTTACATGCATTTGTCCAGACATACGCAACAATATCCACAGAGATACCTTACTAAAAAGATACAAGGCATAAACAACATGTCCTGCATGACCAATTCAAAGCCCTGTCACTATACCTGGTATCCTACAGACTGGTAAGAGGTGACCTGTGTCAGGCATACACGGTATCCTATGACCCAATACTGATGGATTTATTGCACATCAGCAAGTCAGATGGCATCAGATATACTTGTTCTAGGGATCTAACCTCTTCAGCATCATCAACAGAATGATTTGGAGGGACAAATGTATCTCACAGAGAATACCACTGCTGTGAAACAGACTCCCCATCCACATAAAACAAAGTGCAACTTAGATTTATAGAAGGGAAACAGAAAATGTACCCAAGGACTGCCCCTGTACTACTAACGGATAGAGGCAGCTCCTAAAAGCTTTACCCATGCATGGGTCCCCTCACATTATCTATGGTATGATCCCAATTACTCTAATTAGGGGTAATATATTATTATTGATCATGAGATGGGTATGGCCAATCTATAGCCAAATGGGATAGGTTATTTCAAGCATATAAAGGATAAGTGGCTAGGCTTAAAATGGCCTACAAGGGCAGCTTGCCTAGTATTTACCTATGAATCTATGAAACTATAATGTGATTAAGCCCCTAGAAAAAAAGCACTAATTTTTTGAATGTTTTCTCACTGATGACATGCAGCAACCAGTGTACATATTTGCCATTTGCAGGGTATGCTGGACAATTTACAAACAGATATTTGACAGAATGATTTCAGTCCTTTAGATAGGTTTTCATGGTTTACATATGTTATGGAAAGGATTCAGTTATTGGCTATGATGTGGAAGCTGGACCTCCTAATTTTACAAGGATGTAAAGGAGTTCTTCAGTTTTCGCTTAATTAGACATAAGGTAATGGGATTTCAAATAAAAAACAACCCCCCCACGTGCACACTAGAGATGCAGTCATCCTTGCGGTAGATCTAAATAAGTAGTCTGAATTAAAACCAGGAAGAGAAAGAGTGTTGTCACTACATTAGAACTATGTTTCTCTAATTATTCAGTTGTCTATGTTTTTCAAGGTTAAAGAGGGCTTCAAGGGCAAGCAATTCTTCTAGCATTGAGCAGCATCATGTTAATAGAGGCCTTGTTTGAAAGTTCTAGGCTGGTGGGTATAGGAGGCTGAATTTGCCAAAAAAGGCATTATGGGTGTAGACAATATCTTTCTAATATGTAAAAGCCCTGGGAAGAGAGGTGCAGGGCACCCCTAGTGAAGTAGAGAGTATTGTCAACTGTCTCTCTTTAAGATGAAACATGCTGAACCACCATAGAAAGATACTAATTTACTGCACCAATTGCTGAAGTCAGTTATTTTTGTATGTATTATGGCAAAAGTCACAGTGATAGAAGAATATATTATCTTTGCTAGTGAGTTTCTTTTATATGACTTGACCCTCTGAACTGCAGTAGCTGCTATTTATTAAATATTTATAATTTATGGATGATATATTTCTAAATGATGTAAATAAAACATACATTTGTTAGTACTGATTGTTGTCTTCCACTAGTAATTAGCTGCAGAAATATTGTGGGGAAAAAATGAAAAGGTTATTGTGACGATTCGGGAGAGATGGGCGAAGGCTGCCTGCCTAGTCAAATAGAATTTGATATATAATTCTATCAACTGTATAAATACATGTAAAATACAGGCGTGTTTTTAAATGAAAGAAAAACACAGTAGAACGTGAACGTCAAGATTGTTACAACATTGTCATTTGCTGTAAAGAAAAAAAAAGCTAAGTCAAGCCTTTCAAATTTGTCTTTTGAAATTGAAATGATTTTATGACATTCTTTGATCTTTAAAGTTGGTTCCAGTCAGGCTGGCTGAAGACATTCTATCTATTGTGTTAACTAAGGACTAATTGCTAGAGTGTATATGTGAAATGCCTTTTAGTTTTGTATTCTCCTGTGCAGGTGTTAGCTTGCTAAATAATGTAAGTGGAGTTTCTATTAGCCTGGGAACTCAGAGCAGGTGTCAAGATGAAGCAGTATGATTAATGGGAAAACCTAAGTGTCAAAAATTATGTAATCTGGGAGGACCCAGAGACATGTTTGTTAGTGATGTTTTATAAACTGTGTCTCACAGAGAGATAGGGGGCATTTTGATCTTGATATCCAACTTAACAGCACTCTGCTTATTTTCACATGTAAGTTTTTAGCACTGTGATTTCTTGTAGGAATAGTTAAAGCTAGTAAAGATTAATTAGGTATTTTTCTTTGAAATCAGACCTGTCCTACTGTATTATTTTAAGTTTCTGTGTGATCTCTGAACTCTTGGCTATCTCTGTGGTGTAGTAGTTTTGTCTTGTGTTTTAATTATTTATTATTAAATATTTTTAAAACCTTCTACCTGTGGCTGCTTTGTGTAGAGATAAGCACTAGAATACATTGCATATTTATAGAGGTTATTGTAATAGGCCACTCTAAAGTAAGCCTTGACTGTTAGTCGTACTACCATTGGATATGAATATTGCACAGTAATACTTGGACACCATTTTAAGGGCCTTTTAGTAGCTGATATTATTATCTGGGTGGTGGCAGTAATTACTACTGTATAGTCTGGGTAAAGGAGCACAGTTGGAGAATCTGTGTCAGCCTTTCCCAGGAGCATCTGTAAAGTTGTATAAATACTTATCTCAAAGTGTGTGTGTGTGTTGTGTTAGCTACTAGGCAGGGGCACGAAGCACTGGTTGGACAGAGAGGGTACTGGAGGTTTTAGCTTGCCCAGTTAGGCTGAGACTTGGACTCTATAGCTGTGCCAATGGGTAGTCTTATTGGGGACCTGGTGAGCAAGGGAGCAACCAGCCCCAGACTGACTGTGATCTCTGTGTGCACTTAATGGAAATTGTACTTTACTGTGTGTATTAATTATCGTTTTCTCTTCTAGGAGATAACCTCCCTGGTGTTAGTGGTGAGGAATGAGGCTCCTTGATTGCTGGACCAGGGCACGGTCATCACAGTTATGAGCTGCATACATCATTAGTATGTGATCATATCTATCAGCTAAGCATGATTTCCTTTGTAACAATCTTATTGACAAACCCCCCTGAAAGTTGGTGCCATAGTCAAGGATCTAGGAATCTATATCAACAATGAAATGTTCTTTTATTACCACATATCATCTATTAATGAATTCCTCATTCATCACATAGATTTTATTTAAAGAGACACATAGTTAATCAATGTCATATCGACACATAATTTGTCAACAGCTAATAACAGAACCACAAAACATCGATCCATAAAAGATGGAAAAAAATGACACCACTGTTTTTTGCAGGGGGACAAGCCCCCACACCTCCTGGTAATTACACATACTAACTCTGAGATTGCACTTCAGAGGGAGAAAGGGCAAATTCCATGATTGCCACTGTACTGCAAGGTGAGAAAGCTGGTAAGGTTCGACAAGCTGATTTTTGATCAGCTACTCTGTCTTTCTCACCCTTTGATGAAGGGTTACTCAGTAAAAAAGTATGACTCCATCTGAAGGTCTAGCATCCAGGTCCAGGGATGTGATCATTCCACTGTATTCACTCTCATTAGGTCAATTATTGAATATAATACACCATTTAACTGGTACCTGTCCATGTACCCATCACAACTGGAGTGACTAAAAATGCTTTCTCACTAAAACAAATCAAGGGCCTAAATCACAAATACTATTCAAACCATCTCGAAACCTTGTCCCTCTTCTTGGTATAATACAGACTAGTAAGAGGGGACCTCTGCCTAGGGTATAGAGCCTCAGCAAACCTTGACCTGTTGCAAATTTACAAGTCCAGTGGTAGTGTGAACATACACCTACCGTACCGCAATTGATTTTGCAACACAAGCAGAAAATGCTGCAGTCATAGGTATGTATCTTTGAAAATACCTCTTCTATGGAACCATATTCCACTCCACATAAAGTAAAGTACTTCTCTTACTGTATTTTATTTATTGCATTTGTTTACCGGGAAAGTCCACTGGGCCTAAATGAGCCCATTTTTGGTAGAGGCCTGGGAAGAAAAGCTCTGACAAGAACATACATGCAGAAAAAAAATTAAACATTAATCGGTACAGAAGTAGAAACAGTGATACACATAGTGGTTACAGTAATATATACAGAATATATAAACAAGTCAGGAATTTAGTTTGATTACAATAACATATAGGTTCATAGGTTCATAGGTTCATACTAGGCTATCTGCCCTGGGGCAATTATAAGCCTAGCCCGATTCTGTATGGCTTACACCACCCCTTGATTTGAGTATACTGTGCCCTTTTTAAGGTTTAGTTTACTGTGCCTCTGTCTAATAGTGACATGGGAGTAATCCCTGGGACAAACCTACGAGCCCCCATCCACCTATCGAGATTCTTCTTGAAGAGATTCAGTGAGGTGCTCTGCCTCACATGAACTGGAATTCTATTTCAGAGCGAAGGGAACTTCTGGGTTATGAACCTGTCCCTCCAGCAAGTTCTATTTATTTCTGTGCTGAGGTTCAAGTCCCTCGAGCATGTAGCTTTAAGGGATTTAGATTTACTGAGGTGGAGCATGTCCATTAATTCTGGATTTAACATAGCTTTGTATGTCAGGCATAGATCGCCTCGAAACAGGCGGTATGCAACTGAGTAGAGCTGGAGTTTTTTTAAACGAGCAGCATATGGCATCTGTTTGAGACCCTTGATCCTCTAGGTGAGATACTTTTGGGGTCTTTCTAGTTGCTGCAGGTGTCGGGTAAGGTACATCCCAAAAACAGGCATTGTATTCTATGATGGGCCTGATGAGGGATGAATAAAGAGGCACGATTACCTCTCTTGATCTAGATGTGAAACCCTTTGTGATGAGGTGGGCTATGTAGAAGGTCTTTCTAACCACTTTGGCAATGTGGTTTTCAAAGGAGAGATTGCTATCCACTTGGGTCCCCGGGTCCCTAATAACTTTCTCTGTACTTAATGGGTTTCCGCCTATGTGGTAATTTGTGGGCACATTGTTTTTGCCAAAGGGTATGACTATACATTTTTTGGCATTTAGCTTTAAACCATGGTGCTGGCACTAGTTATCTGTCTCTGTGAGACCTTTTTGAAGGATGTTTGTGTCAGCTGGAGAGTCGATTATGGCACCCAGTTTGCAGTCGTCTGCGAACTTGGTGAGCCATAGTCCTCCCACGTTTGCCTGTACCTCAGAAAAGTATATACCGAACAAGAGTAGTCCCAGGACAGAACCCTGTGGGACACCACTTGTGACCAGTTTTGAGTCTGACATGGCTCCAGCAACTCTCACTCTGTGGGTTCTGTCTTTGAGCCAGTTTGCGACCCATCTTGTGACATAGGGGTTTATATTTAAGCTGGATAGCTTATCTATGATGCCCAAGTGGGGTATTGTGTCAAATGCCTTTGCAAGGTCCAGATAGGCTGTGTGGACTACCTTCCCTTCATCTATGGCTTTGGTGACTGTTTCGAAGAAGTCAACCAGGTTCAAAAGGCAGGATCTGCCCTTGACAAAGCCGAACTGGGTAGGATCTAGTGTCTGTAGGTCCCCAATGTCTTTGTTTATGAGCTCCATGATGATCCTCTCCATAGCCTTGCAGACTAAGCTAGTCAGGCTAATGGGGCGATAGTTCCAGGGTCCGTAGAGGCTCCACCTTTGTGGAGTGGGACCACTGTTGCTGTACGCCATTCTGTGGGCACATCTCCTGTAGTGAGGCTGAGATTGTATAGCTGTTTTATTTGAAGGATTAGTTCCTCTTGGAGTTCATGTAGGACGCAACCTGGGACGCCATCTGGTCCCATGGAAGCAGTTATTTTTGCTTTGGAGAGGGCAGCCTTCACCTGAGCATCAGAGATGTTTGGGAGGCAGCCCTCTGCCAGGATAGATACTTGCTCTTTTGGGGAGAAGTTTGCACTGAACCTGTCTGCCAGGATATTGGCGATGTCTGTGGGTTCAGTGTATTTTATGTCATTTAGAATCAACTCAGAATAAGTCTGGGAGTTGCATCCCAGGTTCCTAACATAACTGAAAAAAGCCTTATGATTGTCTTTGGTGTCCTGTGCAATTTTTCTCTCGAAGCTGGCCTTGGAGGATTTTATGAGGGATCGTAATTTTTTGCTAGTACTGATCAGAGATGCCTTCCCTATTAGGGATTTTGCTCTATCATGTAGTAGCTTCCTCCTTCTGTTGTACAATTTATTTATGGCAGGGGTCCACCAGACTGGACGCCTGCCTTTGGATGATTGGGTCTTGGTTTTGTTTGGGATAGCATGAGCCATGCATTCCTGGAGATGTCCGTAGAATGCGTTTATGTAGGATTCTGCAGTTTGGGCCGTAGTTTCCACTGGCCCTGGGGCCTTGAAGGATTCCACTTCGGTTTTGAGAAGTGAGAAGTTCGCTTTTGAGAAGATTTTCACTGTGGTTTTCTGGGCTGGGGGTGGGGTCGGGATGTGGACATCCAGTGAAATTAATTTATGGTCTGATCTTACCAATGAGGGATATACTTCTGGTGTGGAGCATAGAGTCCCCATGTTGGTAATGATCAGGTCTAGTATGTTGTCCCCACTTGTGGGAGTGGTGACTAGTTGTTCCATAGCATTTGAGTTTATAATTTCCAGGAACCTTTGGGCTAAGGTGCTGGGGCTTGAGTAGTGCTCCCAGTCAATGTTTGGGTAGTTGAAGTCACCCAATATAATGGTGTTCGGAGAGATCTTCATGTTCTCCAATGTTTTCAGGAAAGCCGAGTGGGATTCCTGACTTTGAGAGGGTGGTCTGTAGGATGCTATAAACTGAAAAGCAGTCTTGCCCACTGTTAGTTGCACATGGATGGTCTCCGATACTTCGTGCAATGCCACTAACCTGGAGGTGTGGATATCCTTGATAAATATGGAAACTCCACCTCCTTTTGTGGTTCTGTCCGGGTTTTGGGGTCGAAAAGCATGATATGAGGTATAGCCTGGTAGTGTTGGGGTGCTCTCTGGAGCCTTGAACCAGGTTTCTGTCACTGCACAGATATCAATGTTCTCCATACTGAGAAGAGCTTCAAGTGTGTGCATCTTGAGGTTAAGACTTCTGGCGTTAAGCAGCATTACCCTTAGTTTCTTGTTCCTTGTGCTGTCTATGGGGGTGGGTTTGACTTTTGAGCCTTGCCTAAAAAAGGCACTATGGGGGTGGCAAGAGCCTTTGCCAATATCCGAAAGCCCAGTGGTGACAGGTGCAGGCCGTCCCTAGCAAAGCAAAGTGGCTTGTCGAGCATGTCATCCCAGGCTGACAGACACTGGATCCCCTTTGAATGACACCAAAATTTTAGCCAATTGTTAAAATCGATCATTTTGTCTTTGTACTGTGGCATCATTCTAGGTGAGGGTAAGATGCTGCTCAAGGTCAGGGTCATACCAGCCTGGGCTACATGATCAGAGAGCTCCTCTATGTCTCTTTTCATGTATTCCAGGGAGGTACGTCTCAGGTCATTCACACCAGCATGTACAATGACTGAGTCATATTTGTATTTGCTTTGGAGTGACCTGAGTGCTTGCGTTATGTGGCGGATCCTAGCACCTGACAGGCAGCTCACCGTGACCTTCTCTTTATTCAGCCTGGTGAGCGGGACATCAGTGTGTCTGACAATAGAGTCACCTATTGCAAGAGTATCAGGTGTGTTATTCAGCCTTAAGGGCTGTGGCTGCTTGGCACACTGACTTTGTGTGCTATGTGTTGTGCGTGTTTTGTTTAGAGGTAGTGTTTGCTTGGATGTCTGCTTTGGAGGTCTCTGTTGCTTAGGTAAATTTTTATTTAGAGCCTCCGAGTATGTTTTTGTGCATTTATGTGTTTGGTTCGCTGATGTGGTGGGACTATGTGATACTGGAATTGTGTTGTGTGAGGTTACCTTCTCCTCCTGACTGGTTACACCAGTTTTGAGATGAGAGAGCTCAGCCTCCAGTTTGGCTAAATAGTTGCATCTCTCACATATATTTGAACCTGTTTGGAGGAGGAGAGGGTTGTCCGTGTACATGAGACAGTTGTAACATTGCCTCAAAATTCCCAGATTCACCAGCTAGACTGCAGAGGAAACCATTGACTGACCTTTGGACATGCTAGAGTAATATAGGGAAACTGAATTTAAGACGGACCAAAAGAGGACAGGGTAATCGTAGAGAGTATAAGAGTAAGTAGTGCTTATGGTTTAATAGTGCTAACTTCTAGGATTACTTAATTGGACCAGTGAAGGGCCTTAGAATGAGAATATGGTGTTTAAATTGAGAGATAGAGCAGTTCTAAGGGAAAAAGTGAAGAGCAGACTTTGTGGAGCCAGGAACAGTTTAAACCCAATTAGGCGGCGCTGCCGCAAAAGACGGCTTTAAGAGAGGAAGATAAAGGAGTCTGGAATTGACCCAAAATGGCCAATAAAACTACAGTTTCAAGTCAGTAACCACTCCCACAGGGGCAGGCAGGCTGCTCAATATTTTTCACTGCCACTGATCAACAGAGAGACCTCCCCTTAGCCCAAGCAAAAAATGGCCTCCAAGAAACTTACAAACAGTTCAAGAACAGAAAGCCTGTAACTGAACTTTTTTAAATCTCAGAAAAGTGGGAAAAAAGCAAGATTTTTTTTTGTTTTTTTGTTTTTTTCAGAGATAGCAGAGGTTCACAAGTATCAACAAGTTATAACAGTGCAGTAAATGACCCCACACAAGAGTGCTAGGCCAAAGACAGATAAAATGCAAATTTTGAGAAAAAAACGATTTTAAAAATAAGTGCAAACAGGAAATTCAGTAAACAGCTCTAGGTTGTGCTCTAAATACAGTTACTAATGCAGAAATATATATATATACATAAAAGCAGGAATTTGGTTGATTGCCAGATTAATTCAGAGTGGTAAAAATGGAAATAAATTAATCTGCATTATTGTGCCAGTATCAACAAGTGATGAAAGAAAAAAAATAATAATAAATATGGAGAAAGTATCATCAGTCACTAGTAGTAAAAAGTGTAGGAATTTAGTTGTAATATAAGGAAAAGGAAGAGGTTAGGTTATAGAGCAGGTACATAGCCAGGAAGAGTTGAGATGATTTTTCAGTGTTTGTTTGAAGGTGGTGGTGCTGCCCATGTTTCTTATAGAAGGAGGAAGCGAGTTCCATAGTTTGGTGATGGTGAAGGAGTAGAGCAGTTGACCAGCCAGTAAGGTGGGCTTTTCTACTTTTAGAAGTAGATGATTTTCAGATCTTATTTGTATTTAAATGTAAGTTGGACAAATCAAAAGGTAACCAAAAATCCATCTGTAGTTTAGCACCTCTATCCTTCATGGCCAAAGGAAGCATGTAGATGTCCCAACATATCCATGTTCAGCCATTTCTCTGGATTATTCATATGCAAAATATAATGGCTAAAAACATCCATGAAAGTGTGATGCTAGGTTTCTTAAGATCTTCACAGGTCAACAGCCTAATAAATACCTATGAACCTATCTAGGAATAAAGTACTGAAGTGTGTCAACCTCTGGATATGAGCAGAAAACAATCTGTAGGTTCAGAACTATTACTAAACTTCACCTGAACTAATGCTTTAGATTTAATTTCTTATATGGTGTGGCATCTCTTCTCTAGGCCAGTAATCAAGGAGCCTGAATTCTTACAACTGACACTGGTGAGGGATGTTCACTTGGATCAGAGATAGATGCACACAATATTTCCAGATGAAGCTTTCTGCACTCACCACAATTTCTCTTAAGAACACACAATGAACACCCTCAATCCAGGGTCTGGGTTTCCCTCTCTCTCTCTATCTCCACATTCCCAGAAAAACTCCTCATTGCCAGAGCTATAAAGTTGAGTCCTCAGCTGAGTATCCCAGGCCAAGTCCTCCACCACCCTCTCTGTGAAACCAGTGCTCTGTGTGCCTGCTCTAAGTAGCTGACACACATACTCTTTGAGACTGGATTGTCACACACACACACACACACACACACACACACACACACACACACACACACACACACACACACCTGGGAAAGGCTGTCACAGATTTACTAGCTATGCCCCTCAGCCCAGACTATAAGGTAGATACTGCCCCAGGACACTCCAAAGTCAGCCACTGTAAGGCTGTTACAAGGGTGCCCAATTATACTGAGTAAAATTAATACTAATACAAATGATAGTATTTAACTGATGCAGTAAGGCTTTCAGGATTGGTCCTAGTGTCATCAAATAAATATAAGTACTCTCAAAGGTTAAAATATTCTCTAGAAGACCACTCACAATGAAAAATGTAAATATACTTATTAATAAATTTAAAAATAACATGAAAATACTGTATATCTATTTACAATTAACATCAGAGTTTCAATCACAGAAATATTAAAATAGCACAGGTGAATATATTCACACAGATAGAGAAAAACAGTACTTAACTACTCTCACAACATTTTCCTGACTGATCTAAAGAACTGTTATTCCCTAGTTACTTGCTAAATCAAGGCAAGATGAAATGGGTGAGTTATCATTCTATGTCAGGTTTCAAAAACAGACTGCTCTGAGACTTCTGTCGAATCTAGTATTAAAACATCATTTCAGTGCTGGATTACAGAATGACATCACATACATCTGGTCATCTGACCTTTGGTTCCCATACTACCCTAGAAACTGAACCAGAATCTCGAACATATGTATTACAATACATACAGATAGAGCTTTTCTAAGATGTGTTATAATATCTGGAAGCCATAAAATCATTTCAACACTTCCACCCTTCCAGGGTAGCAGTTAGTTCATTGCTAAGGATGAAACTGCAGTATTCCTAGTCCTTGTTTTCACAGACATTTTGTCTCTGGCTGCAATCAGAAGTGTAAGATACAGTTTTTATGGCCTTCCAGGTAATTTAATTTCAGACTATTTTTCAAAGTTATCTGGACTGAGATAAACCTCTTTTCTTCCAGTATTCTCTGTTACAATTTATTAATTCCAGCAGTTATAATACAGTCTGACTTACAGGTGTATTTCTTTTTCTGTCCATCAGGACCCACTGTTGGTATGTTTTTAACACAAGCAACTTTACAAATACATTTTCATTGCAATCACCTGTACAAATCAGTTTAATATGTCTTGATGCCATCAAGTCTTGACAGTTTTCTGTATAAGTGAATGATATAATTTTTTAAAGAAATGCTGCATAATCCTACATATTTTATTCATTGATGTTGCTGTCTTCTTTACATATATGTAGAGATGGGTATACTTGTAAATGCTTGGACAAACTAGTTTCTGCTCTCTGAATATATTAATCTTTGGTTTTACTCCTGGTGGGAGATGGCAGAGATAGAGTGGCAGGAAAATGGAAATTCATTAATTTAGAAATGAAATGAAATAACTGATTTGCTTGGGAAGGGAGTAAGAAAAAAAAATTGCTGGAATTGCAGCAGGCAGTGCTGTGCTCCGCTCCCCAACCATAAAACACAGAGAACACAAAGTCATAGCTGTTGATTTAGGGATAATAGGATCATATTTGTCTGTTTAATATGTATAAAAGTGTGTTTAAATGGGTTACAGTTGCAACCAGTACTGTTAAGCAAATCTTGATTTATTTGGAAAAGTTTATAATTTTGTTTAAAATTAAAATGTTCTAGCTGTTCTCACATAAACATATACTAGTTAGCATCTCAGCAAGGTGTGTCTGCATGTGTTGACTGGAGTAGAGTACAGATTTACTCAAACCAGGTGTGCATTGTTCATCTTGCCTTCACAAAAAGTTCTTTTTCACAAGTATCCAGCATACAGGCCATTCTGTTTCAGAGTACTTCTTAGATTTTAAAGTTATAGTCTGGGAACTGTAAAGTAAAAGGATGTAAGAAAATCCATCAAACTGCTATCCATAACTGAACATTGTGAACATCAACACTCACTACGTCAATAACTGAGCATCAGTATCACACAAGCAT
>NC_056746.1:1542367363-1542372363 GCF_019279795.1 Protopterus annectens | reverse complement strand
GCTTTGTTCTTGTAGAAATGGCATAGTGCAGAAAAGTCCATAGTGAAAAGGCAGAGTGAGGGCTTCTGGGAATTCAGTGCAAAGCCTGTGCATCCTCCAAAACATCTGTGGGCAAGGGGCTGGACACACTTATAGTATCTTATATTAAGAGGTTACATCCCAGTTTTTAGACTTGATTTACCACTTCACACAATATTATGAATTCCCCCATGTGATTTCTGAAGGTGTTCAGTACACTGAAAACCTCAGTGCATGGCCAACATACTGATGTTACTAATAATTTAAAGAAAAGGACACCTGTTATATCTCCCTTTTTCCGAAGCAAAAATAAATGATCATCTGTGGTAGAATTTTGCAACATAGTTTATTAAAATCTACAGACTTTACACTTTCTCATTGATAATGAGCTATTATTTGTCACTCTCTGCTTTTTAAATGCATTTCTGAGTATTATTCCTCATTGTTACTGAAAACAGGAATAATTATGTGCTATTTCATAATAAAATGTGCTAATTAGATATCCAGATTTTTGGCAGGGTTTATCTTTTTTCAAGGGCCTTTGCACCCATTTTCAATATCTGCATGTAGAGAGATATGCAGGCAACTTAGTGAATTTTAAGGTGTGTAGAATTATACGTAAGGATACTATCATTCTGCTTTATAGGAAAAGACTGTAACTTTCCAGAACTTGCATTATCCAATCACTGTGAAAATGCAAGATTTAATTTGAGACGGTATGCTATTCACAATAATTTCTATTTACTCCTGTATTTAATATCTACAGGTAGTTAGTTCTAACTATGCTTACATGTGCTTGCACTAAAAATTATAATAAAATCATAGCAATAGCTTAAAACTGCATTTGCAAAATTTGCATTGGAAAGCAATTTAATTCTCAGCATCTTTGATGCATCTTTCCTGAAAAATAATTACTAATACCTTATTTATTTACTATTTTTAAAAGACATACACCACCGACTTCTATTCTTGGTCTTTGCGGACCTTTGGGCACTATATATTTTTACTGCCATCAAAATGATTTCAGTAACCTTAGCAGACATTTACTGTGATGCCTTGTGTTATACAATATTTTTTTTGTTTGTATGTTGGGTTTGCCAAGGTAGACTTTTAAGCCATAGCATTGAGGTTTCTTAGTCATATTACTCTGGTATCACTTGATTAGGGAAGCCCTGACTTTGGTATATATGTTTTATTTATTGTTGCTGTGTCCATGCACAAAGCTGTATGAGTGTGTCCATATTAAAGAGCTAATATGGAAAGATGATTGAATGCAGACTCAGTTTGATTTTTATTCCATTCTATAATCATGTAAACTATTGACAGGTAAGACTTACATAATATGAATTGCAAAACATCTAAGTTTTTAGAAGAATGGATAGTTTACTTGCACTGAGAACAAAAAATATGTTTTGTATTCCATTCACATCTGAAAAGTTCAATCATGTTTCCTCCTGGTAGCCTTTGATCTGTATGACTCTAGATGCAGGAGGAAACAGTAATATGATAACATATACTGTTTTAATATGGAAGATAAACCTTAAGTATCTTTAATGGGCTTCTAGGACAGTAATCATTGGGGAAACAGACTTTTGTTTAACAATGTCCAGATGGTTTAGTAGCCACAGCTAAATATCTAGTCTTAATGTTAACATGTCTCTTACAATCAAGATATGCAAGACTGGGGTCCATGAATACAAGTCTATTTTTCTACCCACAAATTAGCTGAATCACTAAGAGGTCTGCAGAATACTTAAAAGAGACATTTAGCAGTGTGCAGACTGTAGTCTCACTATTTCCATGGCCCTTTTATTGCATCTTGATCCTGATTTGAGCAATTGTATATTTAAAATGCATGAAAACTGTTAAATGTTCTGCTCTGTTAAAAATATTTTCTAAACATTCTATGAATATCTGAACACTACAGAAAATTTGGATACTGTTTTTGAAGCACCTTAACCTTGCATCGATATGAAATAACTGAAAAAAAATTTACTTTGATAATGAAATGGTGTTTCACACTGATCAAAAGCATAGTGTATCCTGTAGTTTCTATCTCCTTAAGAAATATCCTTCTTTGTGCATGTCCAAATGTCGTAACTCTGTATGCACCTGCCACTCTGGTCTGCCTTTCAGAACTATGCATGAAAGTCACAAAAGGAACCCTCTGATAAATGCCAGTGTGACTAAGGGCACACCCTGTGGCCGCAGTAATTTGCTGTTGCCTTAGATTTCAGACATCATGGCATTCCCCATTATTGCAGCCACAGGAAGTTCCTGTAAGCATTTTAATTGGACAACCTCCCAGCAGCATGTGTGCCACATGAGGCGACTACAAGCAAGTCATCTGTGCACATCCTTAGAGTCGTGTCAAGGTTTGTATGGTAATCATCTGCAAACTGTGCACTTTAAAAAACAAAGGCACTGCATGCAGGCAAATGAGGTAAACCATCAGAACCCTGTACCTGCAGAAATCTATTGATATTAATAGTTTTATACATATATACATTTCTATTGTTGCATCAGAGAAGGACAAGAAATCATACAGTTTAGCAAATAAAACAAAATATCAGTTCTTATGATTTATATAGGAGTATGGTGGTGGTGGTATCATCAGGGGGATATTGGGTGATTAATGAACAAGTTGGTCTGTGGAGGTATAGAGATTTATGGAAGACATTGAGATCCAGTTTTGATAGTGGTTCTGTGAGTTAATGGACATTAGACTGATACTGTCTTTTCCTACAGTACTGTAACATATACACATATGTTGTTAGGGTGCAGACTTCAGAGGTGAGCCTATCCATTTATTATATTTGGGTAAGTTTTCTTCTGGGGAGTTGAGAAAAATATCTGTTTACATTGTCAGTGAACTCAGGCATTACACATATATATTGCAGACAATTTTAATGCATTTTATTTCAACAAGTATAATATTATCTTTCATGCACACAGACCTATAATCATAACAGCACAAAGACACATGATAGTTTCTAAGTTATGAGTGTATACTGAAATCACAAATGTGCTTCAACAAGACAATGATGTTTTGATTCTAAAACAAGATAACCACCCATTAGCAAACTGGATTAAAAGTACAGCTGTGTGCAATCCATTCACACATGCTTCCCAGGTTACTTTACAATCAGTAGACAACATCTCCTTTTACTAAAGTATGTTCTCTGATAGGAACTGTTCTGCTCATCGTAAGATGAATTAATTGAAATTCATTGAGGTTCAACATGTTTGTTCCACTGCTGCAAGCTGAAAGGCAGTTTGCAATGAATCCTCCCATATTTGAAGGGATGCAGGTTTAAACCTCCCTAAAAACACAATGTTTTTACTTTCTTTTTCATTTTGCTGACTGTTGTTTAAGGAGATGTATTACAATGATCTGTACTGAATCCCTCAGGTAGGGTGATGTTACAAACAATATTTACTGATCTATTCCCTATACTCTGAACATAATGCACACTGTATAGCAGACATGAGTGGGTACTCATGGCACAGTGCAACCTAGCCAGTGAGTGCAGTCAGGTTCAGATGCTATGTACAGTTGTCACCCACCTTACCCCTTCCTATCCTGTTCAGACATTGAATAGCCAGCATCTGGCCACTAATTGTCCTGTGAATAAAGATGACCTTGAGGTAAGTGACTTATAATTTTAAGCCTAGCTTTGAAATGATGTAGTGTTCTGTAAGGGAGATATTGCTTTGATGTTAAAAAGATATAACAAAGATGCTTATTATTGCTTTATTCCCAAAAAACATTTACCCTAACAACCTAATACACCAGAACATTAGGGTACAGCCATGCTCATCAATACCTAGACTTCCATTTTTCATATTGTTGACACTTTGACACCCCATTCATAGGTTCATAGGTAGGTACTAGGCTATCTGCCCGAAGGCATTTATAAGCCTAGCCAGAATGTGTTGGCTTTTGCCGCCCCCTTAGATTAGTTCCCTGTGCCTCTGCCTGGCAGAGCCATTCCCTTGCTTTTTATGTTGTCTTTTGAAATGTTTATAACTGCTAGTTTTTTGTATATTTTTTTATTGTCATTTCTACCACTGTTGAATTAGCATGATTGCTGTACAAACTGTACGTCCACTGTGTTATGACTATGGTTATCTGCTGGAACAGAGGGAAGTCAGTATGTAAAGTTAGTTATACTGGTTGAGAAGGTGACTCATAACACTGGCAAATCTAGAAGAATGGAGAAGAGCCAACTGTGAGAAAACATGCACACTGCTCTATATAATGCAGCACGTTTTTGTTCAGTGAAATACTGTGACCACAGTAGTTGTTTTTGCCTTTTGATGCAATCCTTGTAAGCATGCCTTTTGGATTATGCAGGAAATGTGACATTAATGACAGAGTGGCATGTTGATGCCATGCTCCTTATGCTGTGGTACCAGTGGCAGAAAATAAAAAAGGACCTAGGAGCCCCATATAACCTATCATAGTTAGCATCTATGACAGCTTATAAGGAACCAGGGCCAGCTGTGGGTCTGTCTTCCAAATGCCTACATGGAATTGCACTGTTTTATAGCAATGTAGGGTACTGTTGTCCAGGTGCCAGTATCCTAGGGTGCAAATGCCACAATATAGAGGTAGTATACATTGGAATCTGTTAACAGGTGGTTAATTGAAATAGTTTTATCAATAAAAGACTGTTGCGGCAGATTTTGGTTGGAATAAATTATTGGGAATAATAAAAATGGACTGTGGTTTTGCCTACACTCTTTTCTTTATTTCATCCATACCTAATAGATGGAATTCTCTTTTATGTTTCATTTAATTAATGAAGCATCCTTTACATGTGAGGCAAGTACAGTTACAAATGTAACCCATAATTACAGAATAAGAAGGCCCTCCACTTTCCTATTCAGTTGTACAACTGCACTTAATAAGCTTCTGCACCAGGCTTTCAGCTCCCATCCCCTTCAGTGGTACAATTTCTGCACCAGGCTTTCAGCTC
>NC_056746.1:1542282363-1542359863 GCF_019279795.1 Protopterus annectens | reverse complement strand
ATCCACAGATTCAGGCACTTTCAGTTGTACCTTCACCTACTAAAACTCAGGTTACCATAATCCAATCGTTAATTAGTTTCTTGCTAATTAGCAGTGCAACAAACTGTGCATAGCTGCATAATGTGTACACAGGAGCACCTAGTACCTTAAAAGTAGCATTTTGCTACCCGTTGTGGCACTACTTTGCACAACATAGCCCATAGTCATTGTAAATAGCACAACGCTATTATTAAGTAAGGTGCACAAACTGTGTACCACAGTCGAATATATACCAAAGTTGTGCACCACAGTCGAATATATACCAAAGTTACACATTTTCTTAACCAGGCATATATACATAATGGCACCATCCATTACTTATCCGATAACTAATTCAATATACCATAAATCTTTTTGTTAGTTTAACTCTGCAACTCTCTTGTAAATCAATCAAGTTTTACTTCACCATTGACAATGTCATGGACCATACTTGTTTTTCCTCTGTTGCCAGCCTGATAGGATTAGGTAGTAGTAACTGCCTTATGCCTACAGATAATGAGCTCCTACTAAAAAAAAAATAAATAACTCTGTTTGTGAAGGGTACAAACATTTAAGAGCTATGGAGCCCTCACTTTGACAAAAAAAAAATGACTCTGAACATGGCACTGACACACCGCATGCTGTGCACTCAACTCTGACAAATAATGTAATGTCATATGCAGATGCTGTACAATAATCATTAATTAAGCAGCCTAGATGAAAAATGATTAAATCTCAGCAAAACTCAAAATCAAATGTCACAAAACATAATATCTCACCTTTAACAAAGGGTTACCATGAGAGAAAGGTCTTGATTCCAGTATACCAGTCCACTCCACAAACAAAAAGGTTTTAGTGACTGGTGACTCCATAGTGAGACACAGAGATTACCTAATCTTTAGGATGGACAAAGAGACAGCAATAATAAGCTGTCTATCAGGTGCCAGGATGTCAGACATCTCCAAGGCCATGAGAGCCTCGCACCAGGAAAATATAACTATGACATGTTAGTTGTACATGTGACAGTTAATAACATAGGGTGAATACCCTAAGGGAGATGTAGAGAGATACATCTGAACTCTCTATGTATGTCACAAATGCAAGATCTGGCTACAAAGTGGTATTCTCCGTTCTCCACAAATAATGACTACATACAAAGACAAGATGATTGGCTTCAACAATTGGCTAAAGTAATTGGTGTCATTTTAGGGGAACCTGGTGTGCGTCAGCATGGAAGAAGATGCTAGACAGTCCTACTTACTTTGCAAAGGATGGCCTGCACCTATTATTCAAAGACTTCTACATACCTCCATAGTATCTTTTTAGGTAATGTTCAGTTAATGAACATTCCAGCATAGCAAGCATATCAATATCAAGACAAGATTAAATTTAATTTGCTTTGCTCAATGGCAGAAGTCTAAATAAGGAGCTGTCTGACGTTGAGGCACTCCTGCATCTGGAAAGGCTTCTATACATGTGTAATAATTGAAATCTAGTTTCAGTGCAGATAAAGCACCTCCTCCATACCCGGGTTTAGGCATGCAACATCTTCAAACCCATTGGCAACTGTGGTGGCATATCTATATTTGTCAGAGACCACACAACATCTGAACTGATTCCCACAGAGCCAAAAATTTAATTTATTGAACTGTATATCTTAGCAAACAAAATCAACTACAAGTGCATTGCCTGTTGCAGTATCCCTTTCAGCAGAAGCTAAAAGCAATGTTCCTCTTTTCTGAGCTTTAAACACTCCTCAGCAGAGACCATTACTTTGCATTCTGAGCAATCATAGACCTAGTAGTCCAGGATCTTTTGAACTTTCACAAATCAAACAGTCCTACAAATACTAGAACAACAGATCTAAGCCTGCTTCAGCAGATCAATAACACAAGGTGGAGGCAATTACTCAGTGTCTCACTCACCTCTGGAATAGACTCATCCTGCAGCTAAAGCAGTAGGTTACACTGCCTTCTTTCAGACAGGGCCTAGATAATTGGATGGCTATTCCTTAATTCACCAAGCGCATGACTGACATAGCCCAACTTTTGAAGGGAGGGCATGTCTTGGGTGTGAACTGTAAATACATAGTAGCTGTAAGACCAAGTAGCCTTGTACATTGTGTAATTCCCATGATTCTGCCAAAACTCAGTTGCCTGAATGAGATGTATTCTGAAAGTGGTACGCATCATTTTTATCAAATTTACCATTAGGTAAATACCTGCTTCTCCATGCCCATATTTGTGTGTGTGTGTGTGTGTGTGTGTGTGTGTGTGTGTGTGTGTGTGTGTGTGTGTGTGTGTGTGTGTGTGTGTATGTGTAAAGAAACCAATAATTTGTCATCTTCTGAGGAATAGTTGATTGTAGAGGTATTTATATGAAGTATTAGGGGGTCCTGGAGTGCAGGTGGTTCCCACCCACACAGAAATCAGGGATTTCAAACAAATATTTCTTTGCAATGTTTTGTGATTAATTCTGCAGATCTGAAGCAGAATGTTCAATACTTTTGGGAGACCATTACTGTAGCCTTTGACTTCTGGCACAGATGGTCTACTCAGTATTCACACTGTGGCTAAAACAGCTCCTTTTTGCAGTTCATATTGTATTATCACTGTGCTATTTATTTATCAGCTGTTATGCACATGAATTGACAGTGATGTTTGATCATGGAACTTTTTTCATTTAAATGTATTAGTCTAAATGAACTTTTTGACTGAATAATTATGCTTACAAGTCATTGTGACACTTGTATTTTTAATGAGGTGCACTTCAATTCAGAAAGGCTTTGCCCACCAGAACCTCCTAAAACTTCACTGCAACTTAGGAGGAAGAAAAAATATCCCTCTCAAGCTGAGCATGTAGCTTTGCTGGATAAGATGTTTTTTAAGTGAATTGCCTTCTTCCTTGGATATTTATACAGCCAGTATGTTTGCTATGACAACATAACTCATATTTCTATACTCACAGTTATATTTGCATTTCATGTATCATTAGACTGAATAAATCTGATATATTTCAAATATCCATCCAATATCTTGGAATCTGGCTTGATTCCTTCCCTTCCCTTACCTTTTGCCATCATCATGACAACACTCACAGAAAAAAAAACCTCCTTCTTATTCTGGGAATTCTCTTTCCAGACCAACCAGGAACTATGTAAGTAAAGGCATCCTGCTTGCTTAACTGGACTATTATTGTATCAGTTAAGTCAAGAACTTTTGAAGTTCTGGGGCCACACCACATAGCTGTACTTTATTTCTACAAAACGTCCATAAATATTTCCTTATTACTTTGGATATTGCATGTCTATTTAATATAATTTTGATAACTGGATTCACTGCCTGTTGACCCATTTATACCCATCAACTGAGCCCACTGTATGTGTAAGGAAATTTACATGATGCATAATCTCAGAAATATATCCATAGAGGGGCGTGGCCAAGGA
Source organism: Protopterus annectens (assembly GCF_019279795.1). Taxonomy (NCBI): domain Eukaryota; kingdom Metazoa; phylum Chordata; order Ceratodontiformes; family Protopteridae; genus Protopterus; species Protopterus annectens. The sequence goes on along the minus strand of NC_056746.1, from coordinate 1,542,356,400 downwards.
TGAACACAGGATAACAGCAGATTTCTTCAGCTCCACCAATTTCATTACACTGACAGGAATTAATTACTTAAAAAATTAATTTTTGAAGTAATTTTCTTTCTAAATATGTTTGTTTTATATAGTTCTTGAACTATATCTAAAAATGAAAGGAAATTTTAACAATATTCCTGTCAGAAATCACTTTGGAAATTTTCCTGTCAGTTTATCAGTCTGAAATGAGTTCCAGTAAGACAAATTCTCAAGACTCCAGCATCAAGAAAGAACTTCAGTCTCTGATAACTATAATCCAGCAACTTACTGCTAAGATGGATAAAATGGATACTAAAATAGATACCTTCATAGAAAAACTACAAAACAAATAGACTTGTTACATATAGACCTGCAACAACAGAAGATCCAGATGACAGGCATAGAAGAAGCTGTGAATGACATGGAAAATAGAATCCAAGAAGAGGAAATCAACATTGAGTTTCTGCTGAAACAAAATACACATTTACAAACAAAGCTGGATGACCTGGAAAATAGATCTAGGTGCAATAACATTAGGATTTTTGGACTGCCAGAAAATATTGAAGGTAACAATATTACTTCTTTTTTAACAACATGGCTCCCTAAAACTTTAGACTTACCAGAAGCATTCTCTTTTGGTATTGAAAGAGCACATAGATCTATAGCTAATACTAACTCTAACAAAAACTATCCTAGATCAGTTATAGTTAGATTTCTATCATATTTTGATAAAGAGATGGTTCTTAAATCTGCTTGGGCTAAAGCTCCTGTTAAGATTAATGAGACAACTGTGCGTTTTGACAATGACTATTCTTCCTTGGTAATAGCTAAAAGAAAAGTTTTTCTGCCACTAATAAGGGAGCTTAAAAAAGCACAGCTTAAAACATACCTTCTTTTTCCTGCCAAGCTAAAAATCTTCCTTCCTGATGGTCCTAAAATTTTTGATGACTTAGACTCTGCTTTACTGTTTATCAAAAAAATAAGATTTTGGATAAAATAGAGGAAATGGAATGGGCTAGTCCTTCATTAAAGAGACTGGCAACTGAAACGTCGTGGAAGACTTCAGAGAAGAAGAAGAGACTAAAAAACAAATGATTTGTTCTATTTTTTTTTCTTTTTTTCTCTCATCATTTTACTTCATTATTAATCTTTTTAAATATAGTTCCTGCATTTCCAGAAAGCCACAAATATTCTGAAAAAGATTTAATCAAAGTTATTCTCTGTGTGCAAAGAAATGTTTTGTTTCATAACCAGTCAAAATATCTGAGGAACTAATAACAAGCTATTATTCAATTTGTTTCTCTTTCTGAAAAGAGAAGTAAGGTCAGTAATTTGATACATTTGTTTTCTTTTTTTTTCCTTTTCTTCTTTTCTTTGTTTAACCAATGACATTCTATTTAGATTATGTAGTGGGTAAAGGGTGGGGAGGGCAGGGAGAGAAAAGTAATGAAAATATGATAAATGGAATAATAACATATTTATTCCTTGTAAAAGTTTATATGTTCTTCAAATGCTATTCCTAATTATACTTTCTTGATTATACTGCTTATGCTTGTTTGTAAATAATCTGTCATGCTTTAACTAATAATAATTAGAACTAAATAATAGTAAATAACATGTTTTATTTTTAACTCTATTAATATAAACAGTAAGTAATATTCCATTGTATATACTTCTTATAGCTTTCTCTTACATTTTTTTATTTCTGCTTTACACTCTTTTATTTTCTACTCTCTTTTTCTTTTCTTTATTCTTTCTCTTTATTTGTTTTTCATATTAATATATAGACATGCTTTTGATCATATAGACACAGTAAATAATAAGATTTGCATAAAAATTGAGTTGGGACAAAAATATTGAGTTTTATTACTTATTAATAACTTTGGGCTTAATTTCACTTACATAGAGGCTGTAATAACCTGTAAAATACATTGCGAAGGTTTTGTCATGTTTAGATGCATTTACACTGCTAAATGAATGTTTGTCACTAGTTTTTAACAAGTTTCCCGCCAAAATGTTAAGGGAGGCAATCTGGGATGTGGGCTACCTCATGAACAGTGTCCTCGAGTTGTTTTAAAAGCTTCAACTCTCAGAATTTTCACAGAGAAGCTGAAAGCAGTCAATTTGACCTTTGACCCAGATATCACACTGACACATCGCAGATTCAGGAAGAACACTCTACCAGGAAGTAGAACTGATGCAAATGCGACTATGTGAAGGAAAATGAACTCTTTAACATTTAAATGTGAGTTATTTTATATAATTACTTAAATATCTATGTTATAATTTATAAAATATGTCAGTTATAATGATTTTAAATGATGCAGTTTCTTGTAGTAAGTAAATGTCTTATTTTAGAAGGCATAGAAAATGAAACATTTATTCAAGTGTTTTTGAAAATATACTTGACTGCAGCATACTAATCTGTGTTAAAAACTTATGTTCCAAACATATACATTACTATAACTCATTTAATTCATCTGATTGACAAGCATAAATAACTTTATAATTCTATTCTGGAAGAAATTGTCATGTGATATATTTTAAAGCAGTAGTATAGACATACAAAATACAGATGGCTTTTTTACAATAATGCAAGTGTTTCTGAGAATTTGCATAACTATGCAGTATGATTTATAACAATTTTTATAAATATAATATTTTATTCTATTGACAATAATGAGTATGAGTAAAATGCTCATATACAAGCAATTCAAGGTTTTTTTTTGGAAGCTGTTGACTGCATTTACATGACAGAAAATAGATGCATCTTAATATATGTAATGTCTGAACCATATTAGCCAAAGTTTTTGATTTAAATGAATGTTAGAACTTATTTTTACATACTTTGAATAAATTAATTTGTAAATATCCCTTCCTTTTTTTTTTTTTCTCTCTTTTTCTTTCACTCTCTCTCCCTCTTTCACGTCTTTTATTTCTCTCTCTCCTCTTGGTTCCTAATATCAGGATTATTTGAATGCTATTTGAATACAAGTGTATTATATTACATAGATGTATATAGTAGTATGAATAGTTTAAAAAACAAAAAAAAAGTTTATTTTAGTTTATATGATGCTGTTTTATCAAATGTGTAGTCTTGTCTTGCTAGATAATTGAATTGAAAGCTGTTAATTTAAGTTAAATATAACCAGTATTAAATTGATAAGGTGGTAGCTGAGGTACTGCTGCTTAGGGTAGGGGTTAACTTGAGTGGTAAATACTACTCTAAGTTGGAGTTTTTAACTCCAGGCTGGATGCAAGGTTTAATCCTTACATTATTTTCACTTGTTCATTGTTATATGTATATAGTTTTGACATCCACAATATATTTTGTACACTCATTGTCACTACAAACAAAATTGAATCCTATACAAAATCCCATAAGAGATTCAATAAATACAGCTATATTTAAAGGTACACCTAAAGGAGGAGATGTAACATTACTTATGTTGTTATTTGTTATTTTGATCATAAGATTCTTAAGTTTTAAAAATGCCAAATGACATATTTAAAAGGAATTTCTTTAAACATTAATGGATTGAATAATCCGTGTAAAAGGGCACGCCTAATAAGATACATTAATTTACATAAGAAATATATCCATAGACAGTAATAACAAACATTCAGCCTTCAGCATTGTTAAACTGATAAGCAGCTAGTTTCACAATATCTTTTTATTAGTATCATAAATGAATGCCACATACCATGCAAAGTGTTGTGCACCAGTAGTGTATTGTACAAGCACCTCACTGCTAGTGTGCAATCCTAACATCATGCACCTTTCTAATTTTCACTACTGCATATAGGAACATGCATATGCACATGTCTATTAAAAATACCTCCACTTCTTTCATATATCCCTCAGAAATGCTCTGGCTCATTTATACCTGTGTTTATAGCTGTATACTATTCAGTTACTGTGCACTATGTGTAGAAGAAGGAGTGTTGAGACTGCTTCCAGTGGTATGTTTTTTTAATAATATAAGTATGCAAATTAGGCAATGTACTTAATTCTACTAAGAATGCAGACATATTTTGTGACTATGTAAATTAAATCAAGATGTGCAGGGACAGCAGTTGCAAGCTCAACCCAATTAAGTATAGTTTTATCGCTTCTGGAAAATAAATATATATTCTGATAACAAAATCAAGACAGAGTGTAAGATATAACAACAGTGAATAAGTATATACAGTAAACTATAATAACCATGTTCAGTATGTTCCAAACAAAGTCAAATGGCTTACTTGTTAACACACTTCACAATCAAAGACCTAATTAGCTGATCATGTGAAGTCATTGTAAATAAAGAGAAAAGTAGGATGGATTCATTACCCAAGGACTACTAAACAGTTGAAATAACTTAGTGCTCAAAATGAAGTTAAGCAGCTTACTGGTGGCATTTCAAAATAATACTGGTTACAAAACGAGCAAAATAAAATTCAGACATAGGATAATGATGCCTAGACTTCCGAAGGCCTGTAGGTCATAAGCTTAGCATCAAAACTTGTATACCTCATTTATGACTGCACGTCATCTATATTAAATCCAAAATGTCGTGTGCAGGTGCAGATACATGAGAGGGATTGTATGGGACACAGGGATCAGAGCAGATGAGAGAGCACTCCTCATACTACAAACTTTATTTCACTTTGCCTCCAGACATGCAAAAAGGTTTCCTTTTCATGGAGGTGTGATACAGTATCATCCTCACCCTTGTACCCCTCATATATGATGGAATACCCTCTGATCCTGTACCCTCTGATCCTTGTACCCCTCATATATGATGGAATACACTCTGCCAGTGACATGTTGTAGGACCCTTGTACTCCTCATGTATGATGAAATACACTCTGCCAGTGACATGGTGTAGTACCCTTGTACCCCTCATATATATGATGAAATACACTCTGCCAGTGACATGGTGTAGTACCCTTGTACCCCTCATATATGATGGAATACTCTCTGATCCTTGTACCCCTCATAAATGATGGAATACACTCTGCCAGTGACATAGTGTAGTACCTTGTACCCCTCATATATGATGGAATAATCTCTGATCCTTGTACCCCTCATATATGATGGAATACACTCTGCCAGTGACATGGCGTAGTACCCTTGTACCCCTTATATATGAGGAAATACACTCTGCCAGTGACATGGTGTAGTACCCTTGTACCCCTCATATATGATGGGATACCCTCTGATCCTTGTACCCCTCATGTATGATGTAATACACTCTGCCAGTGACATGGTGTAGTACCCTTGTACCCCTCATATATAATGAAATACACTCTGATCCTTGTACCCCTTATATATGATGGAATGCACTCTGCCTGTGACATGGTGTAGTACCCTGTACCCCTCATATATAATGGAATACTCTCTGATCCTTGTACCCCTCATATATGATGGAATACACTCTGCCAGTGACATGGTGTTGTACCCTTACAGGTTCATAGGTAGGTACTAGGCTATTGGCCCTAGGGCCTATATAAGCCTAGCCAAATGGTACCCTGGCTTTTGCCACCCAAGAAAATTATTTTCCTGTGCCCCTGTCAAGCAGAGCCACAGAACTGATCCCTGGGGTGAATTTCCTATCTCCCATCCAATCATCAAGATTTTTCTTGAAGAGTGCTGATGAGGAGCTTTGTTTGATATAGATAGGTAGTTGGTTCCAGAGTATGGGAAGTCTCTGAGACAGGAATCTATCCCTCCAGCATGTTCTGTTTATTGTGGTGACAAGGTTTAGGTCCCTAGAGCATGTAGCTCAGAGGGATTGGGATTTCTTTACATGGAGCATGTCCAACAGCTCTGGGTTTGGCATAGCTTTGTATGTTAGGCAGAGATCGCCTCTGAGTAGGCGATATATGACAGGGTAAAGCTGGAGTTTTTTGAGACAGTCTGCGTAGGGCATCTGTTTGAGGCAGGTAATCCTCTTTGTGAGGTATTTCTGTGGTCTTTCCAGTTGTTGTAGATGTTTTGTGAGGTACATACCAAAAGGGGCATTGTACTCTATAATGGGTCAAATGAGTGATGAGCAGAGGGGAACAATGACCTCTTTTTTCCTGGATGAGAAATCTTTTCTGATGAGGTATGCCATGTAGAAGGATTTCCTGACTACTGTGGCAATGTGATTATCAAAGGAAAGACTACTGTCCACCTGCGTCCCAAGGTCTCTTATCACACTTTTGGTGTTAAGCAGACTACCGCCTATGTGGTAATTCATAAGTACAGAGTTTTGACCAAAAGGGATGACAATGCACTTTTTGGCATTGAGCTTGAGGCCATGGCTTTGACACCAGGCATCTGCCTCAGTGAGGCCCTTTTGTAAGATGTCCACATCATTAGGAGATTTGATTATGGCTCCTAGTTTGAAGTCATCTGTGAACTTTGTTAGTCAAAGACCTTCTGTGTCCCCTGTCTTGTACCCCTCATATATCTGATCCTTGTACCCCTCATATGTAATGGAATACACTCTGCCAGTGACATGGTGGAGTACACTTGTACCCCTCATATATGATGAAATACACTCTGCCAGTGACATGGTGTAGCACTCTTGTACCCCTCATATATGATGGAATACCCTCTGATCCTTATAACCCTCATACATGATGGAATAGACTCTGCCAGTGACATGGTGTGGTACCCTGGTACCCCTCATATATGATGGAATACACTCTGCCAGTGACATCGTGTGGTACCCTGGTACCCCTCATATATGATGGAATGCGCTCTGCCAGTGACATGGTGTAGTACCGTTGTACCCCTCATATATGATGGAATACCCTCTGATCCTTGTACCCCTCATATATGATGGAATACACTCTGCCAGTGACATGGTGTAGTACCCTTGTACCCCTCATATATGATGGAATGCACTCTGCCAGTGACATCGTGTAGTACCCTGGTACCCCTCATATATGATTGAATGCACTCTGCCAGTGACATGGTGTAGTACCCTTGTACCCCTCATATATGATGGAATACACTCTGCCAGTGACATCGTGTGGTACCCTGGTACCCCTCATATATGATGGAATACACTCTGCCAGTGACATGGTGTAGTACCCTTGTACCCCTCATATATGATGGAATACCCTCTCATCCTTGTACCTCTCATATATGATGGAATACACTCTGCCAGTGACATGGTGTTGTACCCTTGTACCCCTCATATATGATGGAATGCACTCTGCCAGTGACATCGTGTAGTACCCTGGTACCCCTCATATATGATTGAAAGCACTCTGCCAGTGACATGGTGTAGTACCCTTGTACCCCTCATATATGATGGAATACCCTCTGATCCTTGTACCCCTCATATATGATGGAATACACTCTGCCAGTGACATGGTGTTGTACCCTTGTACCCCTCATATATGATGGAATGCACTCTGCCAGTGACATCGTGTAGTACCCTGGTACCCCTCATATATGATTGAAAGCACTCTGCCAGTGACATGGTGTTGTACCCTTGTACCCCTCATATATGATGGAATGCACTCTGCCAGTGACATCGTGTAGTACCCTGGTACCCCTCATATATGATTGAAAGCACTCTGCCAGTGACATGGTATAGTACCCTGGTACCCCTCATATATGACAGAATACATTCTGCCAATGACATGGTGTAGTACATACAGTATATCTGAACTGCACTCCTGTATGCCTTTGCAAAGTCACTACACCAAAAAATGCAAACATTGTCTATACCTCACAAGGAGGCACAACTTTTTCAAGTCTTTGCAGTTTGAAGCATGAAATTGTAAGAGCAAAGCATGCTTTTGTCTGTGACCAGTTTCCCTCTCCTTAGTCTTTCTGCTGGAGGCATTGGTCACTGTTACCATCACTCTTATTATTCTTGTCTCTGGATTGCTACAACTCAGTAAAAGAATGCACCTCCTCTAGACATGTATTTTCATTCCTTTGATTTTAGAATTCTATCATTTAGAACTTGATAAGGAGTTATTTTGCTATTTTCTGGTTATATTTCACCTTTAAATATGCCTGGAGTTCCTCTGGAATTATACATTGGCTGCATCTCACAGCTGCAATGTGTGGCTCAGATGTTGTTCTGTTTATCCTCTATTCATGGTGTACTTCAACACGGCTCATCTGATGTGTCTTCTGCTATCTTAGGTCACATTTTCAGTCTACTAATACACTACATTATATACTACTGTCATTTAGACACAATCATAAAAATGCCTGAGATGTAAACACTTGTGAGCTCACATACCCATTCAAATACCTATATAAAAAGATTTTGTGCTGCTGTATAGCATTGCTGTTTACTTAAGGAAATACATGGAACCTGCATACAAGTTTTATGCGGATACGTCTCTGAGAGAAGACTCTACTCCGTTTTGTTTTCAGCTAATAGTTTGATGCTGGCATCTGAAAAAAAATCAAATCTTTATTATCATCATGCATTTTTGCTGTATATAGCTTACGTCTATGGCACAATATAACATTAATCATTAAATATGTTTACTAGATACATAACAATATACTCAAAGACCATTATAATGAAGTCTGCACATTATACCTTAATTCATTCTGTTTGAAAGTGAAAAGCTTAACATTTGACTCTACTGTCTCTCCAGCTTGTGTTTTGCTTCTTTCATATTTCTTTATTCCTTCCTGATAAATGTTTTAAGTTTAGGCTTATATTCCCTAGATTTAAGCACAGAGCTGTATTTTCTGAATCTTTATTCGCAAAAGATATAAGCCTAAGGGACAGCTGTAGCTGCAAGACTTGGCTGGGTGTATTACATCAACAGCCTGCCTACAATGGGATTTTGAACATTTGAAAATATGACACCAGAGAAGTACACTCTGGTTGCAAAATATAACCTAGCCAGAAACATTGTTCCATTCCCATCATAATAAATAGGTTAGCATCATTATGGTTCAGATGGTTTAGAGAACACAATCACTCATTCAAAACTGGATTATAATTAAAAATCATAATTATTAAAATAGGATCTTTAAAAGTAAAATGAGAAAGAATACAAGAAAAAAGTGCCTAAGGGAGGTTTGAACCAGCTGTAGTACCATCTGTGTTACTAAACTAGGCTGATAGCCACTGTATAATTGTTCCTCAGCAATGCAGCTTATTGACAACAAACAAGAAGTTAAACTAAGATGTGATTGTGAGAATCTGTCTGCATTAGCATGAATGGGTCATTCAGAAAGATAGTGCAAAAGCGTTGAGATCTGAAACAGATAAATTAATCCATATTTATTGCAAAAAGATTTTACCCACAGTTGGCTTTGTTTAAAAACTCTGGCTTTGCTCTCATGATTAAACCACACCAGCCATGGGTAAATCTTCAATATACCACACCAACATCCTCGGTTACTGCTATAATACAGAAAAAAAAATGCAGATTATTCTAGAACCCTTTACAGTCTATTTATTTTGAGAAAACTGAAGAAAATTTTGTTCCCGAAGATTACTGTCTTTTACTTAAAGTAAAATCTTGAAAATGTGCAGGTTGAACATTGTTTTTTAGAGTTATACAACAATGTACGGAATACAGTAGAGATGTCTTGCAATAATGGTTCTCTTTACCCCACAGTGCAAGTTATTAGGAAAGTAAGTAACCTGATGGTTTGCCACTGGTTTCTCTAATGCCTATTCATGCTCTGCAGTTGTTTCAGGTACATTGAACTGAATATGCAGAACACTGGAGCATGTAACTCATCATGCTGTGATAATGAGTACAGAAGTTAATGTTTTAATGACAGCATGCAGAGAAAGGATAACAACAGACATGGGTTTTCAAAGCAATATTATGCAACATCTGTTATCTACAACTTTACTCATCACTGCTTGCCCACATTTAGGTTTCAAAATACCATTCTAAAAAATAATGCGTGAAAATCCAAAGTATTGAACAAGCAAATGTTCAAAAGGGCAGCATCTCTCAAGAAGTCCATCCGTTTAACAAATGCTACTCTAAGCATTAGTACTGACACTTTGCCTCTTTCATAGTACTACCATTGTTTGATGACCAACCCATCAAGTAGGTATTTACTGTAGAACAATACACTGAAACAATGAAAAAAAAACATGTTGTGCATGTAACAGATACATTACCACACACAGACACACACACACACACACACGTGCACACACACACACACACACACACACACACACACACACACACACACACACACACACACACACACACACACAAATACTAAGCCCCTAATAATAATAATAATAATAGTAATAATAATAATCATCATTTGTTAAGCAGTTAGGCCCACTGGATAAGCAGTCCCTCTTCAGAAGCAATGGCTGGTTAGGCATAAAAAGCACTGAAGGTGGAAATATATCAAAGCACTTGTTTATTTATACAACAAAATGAAGAAAAACAAAAAAATACAACCCAAATGGCTTTTTTCATTTAAATGCAGAAGTTATTCGTGGCATATACATAATCTTCTATGTATCTAAGTCCATGGCAAAGATGATGGGACTCTGGCTGTGACCTCACTGATCTGGATTCTACTTACAGCCTCAGTACTGAGGGAGTTAATCAAAGAGGGAGAGAAATAAAGGACCATGGCCAACTTGACTCTCCAGGGGATGGGGATGTGATGGATTGTGTATACTAAGAGGCTTTCTGAGTTGGTGCAATCTTCCTGCTGGAGAGAGAGGAAGTCACCACTCTTGCTTCCCATGGAGGAACAGGGCTGTTTGGAGGGAATGATCCTTGAGAAATTCAGGGGATGACATCCATGGTTAGCCAATTGCACATCCTACCCTGAAGCTTTTTTTTAGGAGGGGGATGCAAAGGAAAAAATCAAAACCACATCTGATGGGTGTTTAAATAGTAACTTCTCCCAACCAACACTCAAACCATGATTGGGAAGTAAATGGACCATTTGGTGAAGAGGGGGCTGGTGTGACTGATAGGCCTTGGGGGGGGGGGCAAAAAAATCTATTTAAGGTCACAGTCTTTTGAGAAATCTCCACCATATAGGCCCAGTTCCACAACAAGCTACTCCATCAACAAGCTGCAAATAATTACTGCCATATGTCTGTCAGACCTTCCATTCATCATCACAAAAAAAAAAAAAAAAAATCACCTGAACTTGTTTCAGGCTACATCCACAAAGTGCCAGCTGGACCAGTCACCATCAGAAAGCCTGAACACTCAATCAGAGTCCATCCTCTGACCTACAGTGAACTTCCAGCTGAGTAAACAACTTCCTTTTTGTGAGCTTTCAGGTGTCTTCCTTTTATACAAACTTACTTAGCAAACATTGTTCTAATACAGTAATTGCCTGAATGATGCTTGTGAGACTCTAACAAAAGAAGATATATTTAAGGTCACATTCTACCTTTTTTGCACCAAAGTATATATGAGTTTGTTTGTATCTTTCGGCTTTTCCCGGTTAGGGGTCGCCACAGCTAAACTCCGGTCCATTAATGATTGGCAGTTGGTTTTTACGTACCGGCTTGCCAGGCCTGACGCACAACCTTCAACAAAGGTATGCCCATTCATGCATGTCTCCACGCAGAAGACACTCTAGCTGAGAATAGAACCGGACAGCGTCTTGCTGTGAGGCGACAACGCTACCGCAGCACCACCACATATACCAAAGTATATATGAGTAAAGAACATAAATAATGATGAAATTATCCATCAACAGGCATTCATTTTTAGAAAGAGGAACATTAACTAATGAACTGTCAACATATCAAAACAATAACTGTCAAAATCAGCAAGTTGAAACATAAGCCATGCTTAATACAAAACCAACATTGCAGTCTGTCTGCAGTCAACAGCCACTCTCCATCATATGACCAGATAAACACAAAAAGAGCTAACTGCTTTCACAGTGCTGTCTAAGACCTGGTTTAACTTTTGACAATCAAAACAAACTAACAATTTACATGGGGTACTGCATATCCACACCTCCTCACCTGCGGGCTTACCTTTCTCAGATTCCCCTTACTTATGTATACTAGCTCCATGGTTAACAGACCTTTGACCAAAGTAAATCACACCAGAACTGCTATATTTAACTGAAAATAACTAACTGTTGTAGCATCACCAAGGAGGGCCATCAGCATATTTTTCCACCCATTATGCATGCCCTCCCTGTGTCCGTGTGGGTTTCCTCCAGGTGCTCAGGTTTCCACCCACATTCCAAAGACATGCAGTAGGTGGATTGGACACACTAAACTGGCCACAGTTGTGAGTGTGCATGTAAGTATGTGGTGTGGAAGAACTTCTGTAGCAGGGCGAACTACCCAGCGGTGTAAACCTTGGCTTTAGATGATTATCGCTGGTGAAGTGACACCTCAACCCCATGTGCAAAAATGGGGAACAAAGGTTTTTGAATGGATGGAATGATGCATAAGTAAGGTATGCAACTAAGTACAAACATGGTGTGGATAGCTTTGCCACTCAAAAATGTTGACTTGGTTTTCTGTTTATTTATTTATATATTATTTATTTTGTAGGGGCTAAGGTCTTAACCACTGATGAACCATAATAGTTCTATGAATTAATTGAAAACCAGTCGTAGGCGTATTACCCCACAACATGGGAGACTGGAGTTTTTTTGTTACTGTAAAATGGCAGTAAATGAAGAAATATTTAAAATATTTTTATATTTTTCTGCAAAAGAATTTTTTGCAACTTAGCTGGATGCTCCTGCCCTAAATCCATCATCATAATTTTCGTGATGATTGGGCTTAAGAGCTTTGCATTAAATTATAAAATTTTCTTTTTATATTCCACATAAAAGAATGACACAACGTGACATCTTGTGACAAAGCATTTAACTTAACATATTTCTACAACTGTACATCAGATTCCCATCAGTTTGCTTACTTTTTCTGTTTTAATGGGCCACACTTAGTGCTCTAGTGCCCATATGAATCTGACAACATGTACAGAAGTCATCAGAGTTCACTGTTTGACCCTAATGCTTAAACTTGGTGATTACCTGGAGCAGAGACTGAACTCTTCATTTAATTTTTTGTAACGATATAGGGGGTACAAACATTTAGAAATAAGACTATAGGTGATGTTTTTAAACTGCCGTGAATTACTTTTGCAATCATATCTCTCATGCTGGTTATTTTGTGAAATGATCATGCTTGAGTTCAGTTCATTAGAGATAAAATGATTCCATGTATATGAAGATGTTCAGAGGTGTAGTAAGGAGTTTTTTGAGTTGAACACCATAAACAATACCTCTTCCTATTATGCAGTCTCTGCCCTACCTGTACTGTCTGAATCATCATTATTATGGACAGTGTGTGTTTGTACAGACCATATGCTTTCAGTGCTGTTGATTATGCATAACCGTTTGTCTTGTCAAAAACAAGCCATGACACTGATGAGCAGCAATGTAAAGGGCATGAAGCTATGATGTCACAGCAAGGTTACCAAAGGGTAAGCTTCAAAAGGCTTGCATTGTAGTATGTACAGTGTTGGCTGCATGCTGGATAGCAACAATCAACAATTGTTTTTGACAAGTAAGGAACATAAAAAATATCAGTTTAATGCCATCCATCTCATAGCATCTCCATGGCTGTTTTCACAAGCTATGAAATGCATTCTTAATCAATCACAGAAAGAAGAAACTTGCAGTAGACTGACTTTGCTAATTTCAGTTGTGCTTCCCTTATGTTCATGGCTGTACAATCCAAGTTTTAGTATATATATCTATACATTATTGGTTTGGGGGATAACCCCAACTGTCTCATAAAGCAGGTGTTTAGGTGCTTTGCTTTAAATATGCCATTTTTCTTCTAAATATAATCAGCATTGTGATTGCTGCACCTTAAATATATAAAACAAATACAATATAATTAGAAATGACAGGACCCTCAAAACAGGTGGTGGAGTAGCTCTTCTCTACTCCTCCTCCCTTACAGTTACTCCCTTCACCAAACCCATACCCCAATTCACCAATGCCGAACTAACCCTGGCCCTCCTCCAGATGAATATAAACAAACACATATGTATAGCCACTCTTTACAATCCCCCATGAGACAATATTCCCATTTTTGAGGATCTCCTCTCCTGGTTCTCCTCTAATGTTACCAATGAGACCATAATCCTCGGTGACGTTAATATTAACTGGACCGATATTCAATCTCCTACTTCTCCACACAACATAAACTTATACAACTTCTCACAACTAATAAACTCTACTACCAGGCCCTTGAAACACTTCTCCTCTGGTACTACTCTTGACTGGATTCATGTTTCCTACCCCCAATACATCTCTGACAGGGTTATCCTACCTGATACTCTTAGCGATCATCTTTCGCTCGATGTTTTCCCTCCTCCCTATAACTATCCCACACTTATATCTCCTCCCGCTCTCTCAAAAACATCAACCATGAAACCTTCTCCATCTCCCTAATACACACAAACTGGAGTCCTCTAAAAACCTTCTCTCTAGATAATGCAATAGCCTACTTTAATACTAAATTCTTAGAACTGTTAAATATCCTTACTCTCTCCAGAACCAAAAGAATTAAAAGTAAAACTGTTCCATGGTTAAGCAAAGAAACTACAACCATTATGCATCTCTGTGGCAAAGCCTGGAAACATTACCCGTAAAATAAAAGCCATACCACCCTGACTGAATATAAGTTACTACATAACAAAGTAAAAAAAACTGTTGCATCTGACCACAAATCCTACTTCTCCACTCTTTAAAATAACCACAAGACCAACCCCAAAAACTTCTAGAATGGCATCTCCACCCTCCTCAGTTTTGGCAAAAGAAACAACCCCTGCCTTGACCCAAATGTCCCAGACCTCTCCTTAGCCACCCAATTTAACTCTTTCTTTATTGATTCTGTAGCCAAACTAGCTACTTCCTTCTCCAACAAAGCTTGAATTCCACCTCCTCCTATCTCTCCCTCCCCTAACACTACCACCTCCCAACTCTCTTCCTTCACTATCAAACCCATTCCTACCTCCACCATTAAAAAACTCCTTCAGAAACTGAAACCATGCTCAAATGCCCCTGATGACCTTCCTTTCTACTTCCTCAAAATGGCTGCTGATGCCATCGCCTTTCCCATCTCCATTCTAATAAACCACTCAATCCAAGAAAACTATGTACCCTACTCTGGAAAAAGGCCTATATCATTCCCCTTCACAAAGGAGGTAATAACAGCATTCCCAATTTCCAGCCAACTGCTATCTTATCCCCTATCTCAAAAGTTCTAGAAAAGTGTATCCACCTTCAACTTCTACCCTACCTCACAGACAACCAACTACTTACCTCCACACAACATGGTTTTAGACCCGGCTGCAGTACCACAACTGCTCTCCTCTCCATCCTCTCAAAACCATCAACAAAGCCTTGGATTCTGGTTGTCTATTCTCCACCCTGCTTCTGGACTTATCCAAGGCCTTTGACATTATCACCCATAACCTTCTACTATCTAAACTCTCTAATCTAAACCTATCTCACTCTTCTGTCGACTAGTTTTCTAGTTACTTCTCTGAGAGACAACAAGCTGTCAAATGGAAAAAAGCCACCTCCTCCTTCCTTATTACACCTACAGGTGTACCCCAGGGTTCTATATCGGGTCCCCTACTGTTCAACATTTTCATAAATGACTTCCACCAAAACATTCCTAGTGCTAAACTCATTCAATACGCAGAAGAGTCTACTATCACCAGCTCCTCCACTTCCACCTCCAATATCTTAAAACTAACTCAAGATGCTTTCTCTTATACCGAACATTGGATGACAGACAACCACCTATCACTCAATGCATACAGACTAAAATTATGTTATTTCCCCTTCAAAAAGTACCACTATAGACAAAAACTCATTCTCCATTACTAGTCAAAATAATACCTCTCTCGAGGTAGCATCCCAAGCAAAGCTTCTATGAGTCCTTATTGATGAACAGTTAAAATTTGATACCCACCTACTAATCAGTATAAAGAAACTAGGCATGCTCTACCACCATAACAGCTAGATTACTCCCACTACTAAACTTGTACTCTCTAACACCTTCCTCATTTCTTCTCTCCTATATGGTGCCCCACTTCTTACCAAGCTTCAATCTTTTCTAAAAACAAAGCTATCCTCCTGTTATAGCAAAATGTCTAAGTTAGCTACCTGCTATAAATCCTCCTTCCACCACTGCAATGCCCTACACAAACTAAATTGGCTTGAACATCCCAACCATCTTACCTACATTTAACTTATGCCCATAAATTCATCTTTAATCCCTCCATCCACTCCTCCTTTGCATCCTCCTTCAAAATGCAGATACCCAACAGACTTCTAAGATCCAATAACCAGAATTGACATTAACTGCACAACCCTGCTTATCCTCCAGGCAAACACCTACTATCCTTTTCCCCAGCTCACCTCTGGAACTCCCTGCCACCTTTTATTTGTACCACAGACAACCACTCTACCTTTAAGACCTTTCTTCATTCCCATCTCAAAACCCTCTGAGAATGTTCCTGCTCTCATCCCACATGGCTCACCTCTTTTTCCCCATTTCTCACACTCCTTTACTTCTCTCTTCTCTTCATCATACTGAGCTTCTCTCACTACTACCATCTACATTTTTCTTATTTAGTCCTAGTCTTGCTCTTTTTTTATTGTCCCACCCTTCTTAGATAAAACAATTAACTCCTCTTATCCCCCATCCTACTTTATATTTCATGTAAAACGTTAATGTCAACCCTGTGTTATTTCACATTGTAATACATTTAAACAGAATATGCAAACATTGTAATAAATCTAACAGGAATATGCACCAATGGATTGTCTTTATTTTAATTGACTTATTTATGTGTGTGTGCGTGTGTGTGTGTGTGTGTGTGTGTGTGTGTGTGTGTGTGTGTGTGTGTGTGTGTGTGTGTGTGTGTGTATGTGTGTGTGTGTGTGTGTGTGTGTGTGTGTGTGTGTGTGTGTGTGTGTGTGTGTGTGTGTGTGTGTGTGTGTGTGTGTGTGTGTGTGTGTGTGTGTAATTTTACCTTTTGCTTTTTGACTGTGTTTTCACTGAAATTGTGGAGTTTTTGTCATGTGTAATACCATCGTTCTTCAATATTATTACATACATGTAAATGCATTGTCTTTATATTATATTGCTGTTCATGAAGCTTTTCTCCCTAGGACTCCATTGAAAATGGGCTTTTCTTGGCCCAATGGACTATCCCAGTAATCAAACTGTAAAATAAAATAAATAAAATAAAAATAAATAAATATGATGTCACAATTCTGTGTTATCCTTCCTGTTTCTGATCTAGTTGCGTTCAAACAGCTTTCCTTCTCCATATGTTTTAGCAAAAATACTCATGTATTTATAATTCTATACTTACTTCAAGGAGAGATGTATCATATGTTTTCACCATGAATGTGGCATATTTAGGAAGGTACAGTAAGTCACATGATGAAAGTTAATTTTTTGCCTGCATTACAGGCTTGAACATGCTTAATATGTAATGTAAACATTACAGTACACAAGGAACCTACCACTTTCAGACCACAGATAGCCACTGACAATGAAGATTTCTGATAGCTTTAAAGTATATTTACTGGTGGGTATAAGAATGTAGTCTGCAAATAGTGAGATGTGTCAGGTATGGTAAAACAGAGAAAGAATTCATTCATGTATACGTGTGGTCATAATCAAAGAAGTAGATTCAGTTGTTGAAGGCAGCCATTTACTCTTTGGTGAAACAATGAATCATGGATCTGTGGCTTATTCATACTCCTGCTGGAAGTGAATAATTTGTACAATGCATTATGCAGCAAACAACACATTTAATTTTATTTCAGCCAAAGAAATTAATATAGAAAAACTAAAGACCTCTATTTTTATTACAGCTCTCTGGTGCTGCCTCAAGAGATTTTTTTACTTTGTTAACAGAAATGCCACATTATACATGATGTGACCTTTTCACAAGGGGAGAAGGAGACACTGTCATTTTTGCAGTTTAGCAATTAGCTAAAGTACCTGTCACACAGTGGGGGGCATGCTTTAGAGCCATTTCTGATCTGTATTCTCAGTGGATACTCTGCAAGTATTTTCTCAGAAACACTCAAAACTGATCATTTTCTGATGTAGATTTTAAAGCATGACCCAGGTCTTTAAACTTAAGGGAACTTCATCTTAATCAGTTGTGTTTTAGATGAGAAAACAAAATCCGGTAGGACAGACACCAGTACTCTAGGGGATGGAAATGATGGTTTATACAGAAACACTAAGGAATATAATGAGGTACACAGTGTTAGCCGGAAGGTATTCCATCCCAGTGTAACATAGACATTTTTAAGATATTCCTTACATATTTAGCAGCTTAAAGGCATAGAAAACATACATTGGTTTCATTAGTTTACAGTAGTTATAAACTTTGCATAGCTAACCTTCCTGTTCCAAAACTATTAAACTTTTAACACATTGCTGATATTTAACAATTACAAAATCTGTACAAAAATATTTTTACAAAAGAAAATGTCATTATAACTTAGTTCCTGTTAGTCACAGTTCACTGCACACGGCATTTTTTATATCAGAGTATGTCTGAATACGTGTAATTGAATGTCTACCTCTGACAGCAGTATTACACAATTCTCTCCTGGTATGATACATCCTTTCCATTCCCAGTCAACTCCCATTTAACTTACAGCAAAATTAAATGTCACCAATGCGTGCAGCTTTAAAATATAAATGTTTTAAATAAATGTACTGTATCCTCCCTCTGTTTTATATTAGATACTGCGTTTTTCTAAAAGTGTAACATCTGGTAGGGTGTCTCTAAGCAGATGATTGCAACACGGTTTCTACTGGTTTGAAACAAATCTGCACCATGTGTTCCAGTGACAACATAACAAATGCCAGAGCCGCAAAAACATTCGCTTCTTCCTTATTTTTTAACCATTACGTTTTTTATTACTGTTTTTAGGCTGCAAAACTGTAAGCTTGCATTGGATAAGGAAAGATTATAAGAATATTTTAAATGAAAAAAAAGTAGGTCACCTTAGCCAAAATTTGATAAAGAGCAATTCATGAAATATGAGAAAGTAACTGAAGGGAATGTTGTTTTCCCTATGTCAGACCACTCTAGCAGTAAGGTAGTTGTACATTGTTTATTTTTCTCTATTTTTATTGATCTGATTCAGGAATTTCTGGTGTTGTTTTAAATGCAGAATCAGAAATTTTGATATCTATCTATATATATATATATATATATATATATATATATATATATATATATATATGCTACATGAATTTGTGCGATGCTTTTTTAAAGAAACTGCATGCTTTTTTTAACTTTCCTTCTGTCATTAAATGTGGATAGATATGCCTATAACCTAAACATTTTTCACTTAAAACATTTAGTTTTGACCAGTAGCTGTATTCATGACTCGAAAAACAATAATTTCATTAAGTAGCACTTTGCACAGTGCTATTCCTTTCCGAATATCTCCACTATTTATTTTTGGGAACTGGAATAATCCCTTTGGGCAGGAAATCATTTTCAATGGAGACTCTGTGAGGGAAGCTTTATGGAAAAACAAGAAATCGCATATAATAAAGTAACAATTACAGTAGTTCAAATACAAATCAGCAGAAGTTGCAGTAGTTTATGTACATATTAAACCAGTTACACATATAGTACAAAAAGTAATTTTATGTAGATTTATAATCTTGTGCATAAAATGCAATTGTAGCTCAAGGGTTATGATTATGGTGAAGAACCAGTTGAAAAAAAAGCTACATGGTTGTACAGTATATAGATGTATACAAGTCAGAATGTCTATATGGTGAGATTCTATGGCGGAATAAAATTTAAGGGGTCTGTATCAGTTCATCAAAGATTCTCTTCAGCGAACCTGACTTCATCGACCCCAAACCACCGAACTTCACTTCCATGAACATTCACACTGAAAAAAATTTCACTAGCAAAAGAAAGCACTTGGCCAACACCACAATGGAACACACACCAAAGTATGTCAAACCCATCCAAGTGGGGTGCCACCCACACACCCCCAACTATATATACCAACTCTGAGATCGCACTACAGTGGGAAAAAGGGCAAAGTTGTGTTGTTGGCCAGCTGCTTCCTTTCTTTACTTAAATCTTTCATGGATGTGAACATTCATGGAAGTGAAGTTCAGTGGTTTGAGGTCCATGAAGTCAGGTTCGCTGAAGTGAATCTTCAACAAACTGATATAGACCCAAATTTAAGATGCTTCCACTGTGAATGGATCATAGTGAAAGCAATGAGGATCAGAATCCACAAACTGCATTCGCCAAAAAAAACTGCCCCAAAACATTTTTAAGTGTTTTTTGAAAGGGACAGGCTCCCCTGCTCTCCCTGCTATGGGGACCAAGCCCCCCCCCGTACTCCTAAACTTATATATATATCTAATGACATGATCACACCAACTTGAAAAATGGAGAAATTTCCCCCATAAGGGAATCACCACTGGCATAACTCACCAACAGTGATTTCCTATCATTGAACTCCACTTACTAAGGTGTTCAAACTCGGGCAACTGAAGCTCAAGCATTCAATCTTCATTCACAAGTAAACTGTTTTCACTGGCAGAAATACCTAATTAAGGCAGTCCCAAATGATAACGGGAGGTAATATCACTTCAAAGGGGTAAGAGTACATTTTATATGACATGAAAGCACAGGGAAGTGAATGGTCCATGTTTTTTACTCTCAAACTGTTAGCTCATTTGGAATTTGAGAGACGAATGAAGAAAGCATGTTAGATTGTATCACTGTAGTTGGGATTGAAGAGCAGGATGTTTACCAGGGTGGTGCAATGCAAACTTGTCTGCTTCTAGACTTAAATAGGTTAGCTTGTTTTATTTTTCCAACCAGTTCCTAACCTCAGAGATTAGTGTTAATTGGTTCTGGGTGAGTTTGAGTAACAGGAGGGGAATAATGAGGCAGAGTAAAAAGTTTGTTTGAGCTTTTTACTTATGATGACTTAGATTAATGTAAAGAATACAACAATAAGAGAAGTCATGAAATAGAAAAACGGTGACAATGAGAAGTCTGGCTTGTTGAATGAAAAAATGGTAGGAACAACAGAAAGACCCATGCTTCCTGTTGCATTCCTGAATGACCTTTAAGACATGCTAATCAAGTAAGAGCAGAGACTGAAATGCAACTCCAAGCAGTTTGAAGGTTGGGATTAGTTCTGTAGATATTTGGCCTTGTCTGCTCTTTAATTACTGGTGAGCTAGATGAATTGTTTTTGTCTAATTAGAAAAGCATACGTTTTTGTTTCTGCCTGGACAGAAAGCATAATTCGCTAACAGAGGCATGATGCATAGACTTTGACATGATGTTTACAGACATTGTCAGTAGGATTGGTCAAAGTACTGATCACAGGTGGATATTGAGGTGCATTATTTTGAATGAGAACTTGTTTGATCATCAGGTTACTTGGGAAAGATCACTAGTGAACCAGTTGGTGGGAGAAACAGGTGTCGTTTGGACATCAAGGTGAATAGAATGTTTAGGGGCTGTGTTAGTAACACGGCCTAGTCTATACTATGTGTCAGATACCAAGCAGTGGATGGTATGATATTGTAGCAGTTATGACAGACATGTACTGCCTATACTCTACATAGTGCTGGAAGAAAAGGAAGGTGACAGAAGTAGCATAAACCAGTAGAAGTCCTGCCTCTGTGCAGTGGATCTATGAGAGAGAACTTCCAGAGAGTTCCCTTATTGATCTGTTCACTGGTATTGAACCTGATTTCAGTATCACGTCAGCACTATGGTTAAGGTAAATTGGAGGGAAAACAGTCTAAAGAGAAAGAAAAAGCTCTTTGTTTTGTTTAGCAGCTTACAGATGGTAGCAGTAGGCATGGGACTGAGGCTGAAAAAGTTTGCATTATCTGTAGCTGACTGTGGAGAATATGGAGATGGCAAGAGGACCAGCTAGGAGGGATTTAAAAAGTTCTATCAGAACTTTACACTTTTATATATTTGAGACCCCAGTGGATAAAAGTCTGGAGTATACTGCTTGTCAGAACAAACAAGGAAGTTGATAGATTATCAAAGTGTCTTGGCATTTAGTGGGTTTTCCTCTTGCTGAAATGTGAAGTACTCATGTTTACTTGTGGCCACATAATGATTTGCCTTTATTGTAGCTCATCTGTAGCTGAACTGATTCATGAAGCAGTTGATATATTTGAAGGCACTTCGTCTGTAGTTATGCTCCTTCTTCATACTTTTGATGTGAGCAGTGGCTAATGGGAAAGAATGTTGTGGTATTTTTCTCATTGAAATGGGAGACATAAAGTTTAGTACAGTAAGGAAAATTGAGGACAAGAAATGTGTAGCTCAATCAAGGCCTATCATTCAGGTTGGAGCTAATTGCTTAATCTAGTATTATTTTTAATATAGTTTATATTTGCATGCCAGCTATGAATGTTATAACTGTGTACACAGTGGCGATCAGATGCAGCACAGGACTGATTTTCCAAAAGGGTAGTCTGAGAATGGAGCATGCAAGCACTTCAGTGGAAATTTAGGCTAGATTTAAGAATCCATTAATACTTTGTTTACTTATGATTTTGTTTATTCTTGTAGTCAGGTTAGTCAGCAGACACAGTTCAAATGGTTGTTCCTGCATCCTAAGTTAGGTACCAATCTAGGATGAATTCACTGGGAGAACGTGTCTGTAACATATATTCTGGAGAGAGATATCAATTGAGCCTCCGATAATGTGTTTATCACGACAATGAAAATACAAGTTCTATTTTATGCTGAATGGTGCACAGCAACAGTTATCCCACTCCACAGGGGGGGAACCACCATGGACCCCTGGGAACTACCGCCCCATTACCCTGACGAGCCTGGTCTGCAAGGCCATGGAATGTATCATCATGGAACTTATAAACAAAGACATTGGTAATCTCCAAACTCTGGATCCCACCCAGTTTGGGTTTGTAAAAGGCAGATCATGTCTCCTAAACCTGATAGACTTCTTTGAAGCAGTCACCAAAGCCGTAGACAAGGGTAAGGTGGTTCACACAGCCTATCTAGATCTTGCCAAGGCTTTCAAAACCATCCCCCACTCTGGAATTATAGATAAACTCACTAAACTAGGTATAAATCCCTATGTCACAAGATGGGTTGCCAACTGGCTCACTGACAGAACCCGCACTGTGAAAGTAGCAGACTCCAAATCCGACTTCAGACCACTGACAAGTGGAGTACCACAGGGTTCAGTCCTGGGTCCTCTCCTGTTTGGTATCTACTTCTCTGAAGTACGGGCTAACACAGAAGGTCTTTGGCTAATGAAGTTTGCAGATGACTGCAAACTAGGAGCCATAATCTAAACTTCTAACGATGTGGACATCCTACAAAAGGGCCTCACTGAGACAGATGCCTGGTGTCAAAGCCATGGCCTCAAGTTCAGTGCTAAAATGTTCATTGTCATCCCCTTTGGTAAAAACTCTGTACCCATGAACTACAACATAGGCAGTAGTGTATTTAACACTGAAAGTGTGATAAGAGACCTTGGGACACAGGTGGACAGTAGTCTCTCCTTTGATAATCACATTGCCAGAGTAGTCAGGAAATCCTTCTACGTGGCACACCTCATCACAAAAGGTTTCTCATCCAGAAAAAAAAGAGGTCATTGTTCCCCTCTACTCATCACTCATTAGATATATTATAGAGTACAATGCCCCTTTTGGTATGTACCTCACAAGACAGCTACAACAACTGGAAAGGCCACAGAAATACCTCACAAAGAGAATTACCAGCCTCAAACAGATGCCCTACGCAGACCGCCTCAAAAAACTCCAGCTTTACTCCGTCGCATATCGCCTACTCAGAGGTGATCTCTGCCTAACATACAAAGCTATATCAAACCCAGAGCTGTTGGACATGCTCCATAGGTTCATAGGTTCATACTAGGCTATCTGCCCTAGGGCATTTATAAGCCTAAAAAATAAAAAATGAGGCACGCATGGTGGACTGTGGTGCACGGTCCAAACCAAATCAAATGAAAGAAACCAAAGAGGGACCAGCACTCAAAGCAGCAGGATATAGTAAATCACAATAATATTTATTCCAAGGTAGCTAAAAAGCTGCCTGTATTGAAAATAACAGACCGGTTTCGGCTTAGCAAGCCTTTATCAATGTTGCATTTCCTTTAACCAAAAATAGTTATACAAGCCAACATAACATCCTGGTACTACTTAAATACATCTTTATGAAATGGTATGCTCCTGCCATTGGTCGACAAAGTAATATAAATTTTCAATACAGGCAGCTTTTTAGCTACCTTGAAATAAATATTATTGTGATTTACTATATCCTGCTGCTTTGAGTGCTGGTCCCTCTTTGGTTTCTTTCATTTATAAGCCTAGCCAGAATGTGTTTGGCTTTCGCCACCCATTTTAAATTTATTTTGCTATGCCCTTTTTCGAGGTTAGTATACTGTGCCTCTGTCTAACAGTGACACAGAAGTGATACCCGGGGTAAACCTACGATCTCCCATCCACTCATCAAGATTCCTCTTGAAGAGAGTCAATGAGGGACTCTACCTAACCTGGACTGGGATTTTATTCCAGAGTGAAGGGAGCCTCTGGGTTATGAATCTGTCCCTCCAGCATGTCCTATTTATTTCAGTGCTGAGGTTCAAGTCTCTCGAGCATGTAGCTCGATGGGATTTGGATTTTCTGAGGTGCAGCATGTCCATTAATTCCGGGTTGGACATGGCTTTATACGTCAGGCACAGATCGCCTCTGAACAGGCGGTATGCCAGTGAGTAGAGCTGGAGTTTCTTTAACCGGGCAGCATATGGCATCTGTTTGAGCCCTTTGATCCTCTTGGTGAGGTACTTTTGGGGTCTTTCCAGTTGCTGCAGGTGTCTGGTAAGGTACATCCCAAAAGGGGCATTGTACTCAATTATGGGCCTGATGAGGGATGAGTAAAGAGGCACGATGACCTCCCCTGATCTACATGTGAATCCCTTCATGATTAGGTGGGCTATATAAAATGTTTTTCTAACCACTTTGGCCACGTGGTTGTCAAATGAGAGATTGCTATCAACTTGGGTCCCCAGGTCCCTAATTACTTCTTCTGTACTTAATGTTTTACCACCTATGTGGTAATTTGTGGGCACTTTGTTTTTGCCAAAGGGGATGACTATACACTTTTTGGCATTTAGCTTGAGGCCATGGCTCTGGCACCAGTTGTCTGTTTCTATGAGGCCCTTTTGGAGGATGCTTGTGTCGGCTGGAGAGTCGATTATGGCGCCCAGTTTGCAGTCATCTGCGAACTTGGTCAGCCACAGTCCTTCCGTGTTGGCCTGTACCTCCGAGAAATATATACCGAACAAGAGAGGTCCCAGGACTGAGCCTTGTGGGACACCACTTGTAACTGATTTGGAGTCTGACATGGCTCCAGCAATTCTAACCATGTGGGTTCTGTCCTTGAGCCAGTTTGCAATCCATCTAGTGACATAGGGGTTTATATTTAAGCTGGTGAGCTTATCTATAATGCCCGAGTGGGGTATTGTATCGAAGGCTTTTGCGAGGTCCAGGTAGGCTGTGTGGACCACCTTCCCCTCGTCAATGGCCTTGGTGACTGTTTCAAAGAAATCAACCAGGTTTAAGAGGCAGGATCTGCCCTTAACAAAGCCTAGGTCCACTTAAAGAAATCCCAATCCCTCCGAGCTACACGCTCTAGGGACCTAAACCTTGTCACCACAATAAACAGAACATGCCGAAGGGATAGATTCCTGTCCCAGAGACTTCCCATACTCTGGAATAAACTACCTATCTATATCAAACAAAGCTCCTCATTAGCACTCTTCAAGCAAAATCTTGATGATTGGATGGGAAATAGGAAATTCACCCCAGGGATCAAATCTGTGCCTCTGCTTGACAGTGGCACAGGAAAATAATTTTCTTGGGTGGCAAAAGCCAGGGTACCTTTTTGGCTGGGCTTGTATAGGCCCCAGGGCCGATAGCCTAGTACCTACCTATGAACCTATGAACCTATTGCATATTACTATAAGATAACAAGAGAATGTAATATAAAACAATGGAACAGAGTACTGGTAAAAATGCAGCCATCTTTGAAGCTGGCAGGCCAGAGTGACTCAGTTGACATGAGTAGTATATGTCCAGTTGGCCCTCCTTTGGGGTAGTGCGTTGTTTTTTCAGCACTGTGCTACTGTCTACTGCATAGGTGTCCAATAAGTGTGTGCGTACTTTGAAGACAGGGCAAACATAATTGTGTGATGGATGCAAATATCTGGGTATTTGTATTTATGTCATTATACCTCCCCCCACCTACTTTAAGGTTAAGAGTGGATGATGCTGAGCCATGATGTCTTAGTTTCCTCTCCTCTCATCTCCTTAAAGATAGTTTTTACATTAGCTGTGTCCACAGAATGTTCTCAGTTTGGTAGCTACAGTCCAGGGGGGCAAACTGGTCAGTCTTGAGGAGGATTTGTGAAGAAACAGGCACTGACCACTCATTGATAGTTATCCAGGCCAAGGGGGCAAAGAATTACAAAAAATTATGTAAAGTGAACAGAGTTCATATGACAGCAGCCAAAATCAAATTGACAGTGTGTGTGAGTGTGTGTGTGTGTGTGTGTGTGTGTGTGTGTGTGTGTGTGTGTGTGTGTGTGTGTGTGTGTGTGTGTGTGTGTGTATATATATATATATATATATATATATATATATATATATATATATATATATATCTTGGTATTTCTTGAAACTGTTAGGAACATGAACTGTCATTATCTAATTGCAGCAACTGAAAATGCAGTTGTGAGGGAACATGTACTAACACTAAGGTTGCAATATCTTGCAGTCTTCCCCACAATCTGTGATATGTTTACAGATATGAATACAAATATAGTGATATCAGAGAGGTTTAGCCATTAGACTGAGTTTACAGGAGGTAAATCCCTTCAAAAAATGGGGCAGAATCCCCCCACACACAAATCACAGACAGTCTTAAAACTGTAACAAGAATAAAAATTCACTTTTATTTCTTTGAATTATAGTTCATCTTTATTTTTTTCAAAACTCTTTTATTCGATATGTATATCATGTTTAAACAAGAAGAAATACAGTTCATCTTTATAAAGTATCAGGGCTTCCATGTTCGGCTCTCACCTTGAACTAAGGGGGCATGTATCCGTAGATATCCAATTATAGTTTATGTTTACACAATAATACTCACCAAACAATAACGGAACTATAATATACATACTCCCATACACCTAAAAAAACTTAAAAATGCTTGCCCAAAGTAGTAATTTGTTTGACCTTTAATTGCAACTTATTCCCTAGACCAGGAATATGCTGTGTTAGGAATGTATCCCACCAGCAAGTCTTGTTTTTGTTTTGGTATAGATTTAAGTCTCTACTGTGAGTGTTTCTAGAAACATTGATTCTGTGAATAAACAGAAGGACATACAAATTTGGGTTTTTCATGGATGAAAAAGATAGATACAGGTCATCTTGAAGCATGTGATAGGCTAATGAGCATGATGAGAATTGCACTGACCCTCATGATGGTTAAAAGATTTAAGACCTTTTATATTCTTGGTTAGAAATCTTTGGGGCCTTTCCAGTTGAGTGACATGCTTTGATTTGTACATACCAAAAGAGGCATTGTAATCCATGATTGGTCTAATAAGAGGAATACAGGTTTTGGATGACTTCTTCGGCTGTTTTAAGATACTCCCTTCATAATCAACAGGGACAAATAATTACTGACTATGGCAGAAATATGATAATTGAATGAGAGAGAGAGAGAGAGAGAGAGAGAGAGAGGCTGTCTTAGGACCATCAGTTTCTGAAGTGGAGTACCATTTATAATATTTAAGGAGGTGGCATTTTTTTTGTCAAAAGCTACTTTGCTGCACTTTTTTGCATTTAACTTTTGTGCATTTCACTCCACCCAGTATGCATATATTCTAGCTATTTAGTATCAATGGATGAATGGAAAACAGTACTCAGATTGAAGTTATTAGCAAACTTGGTCAGCAACATGAAAGGAATAGATTGGCTTGGATATCTGCCAATCCATACATGAGAGGACCTAGCACAGATCCCTGTGGCATCATTCTTCTCAGCTGTCCAGATTTTTGCATGTCCTGATTTATACCTCCTGTTTTGGTCTGTTATTCATAAAATTTGTGGTTTTCTGGCAAACCTATGGGGATTGAAATCACTAAATAATGAGAGACATTTAGGTTTCAGACTTCATATCCTTCAGAAAATGCATGCTAACACAAGCCCTGTTATTCTACCAACTTTCTAAGTTTATAAGAGCAATATTTAAAATCTATCCCTATTTTTGAGCCTTTGACCCCTTTTACAACCTGGGATCTGTTGGATAGTCAATTTGCAAATCAGCTGTCAATGCAGGACTT
Organism: Protopterus annectens; assembly: GCF_019279795.1. Taxonomy (NCBI): domain Eukaryota; kingdom Metazoa; phylum Chordata; order Ceratodontiformes; family Protopteridae; genus Protopterus; species Protopterus annectens. The sequence continues at coordinate 1,542,327,965 of NC_056746.1, read as the reverse complement.
TACATTAAGTCTGTCTACTTTTTCAATAATGCTACTATGGGCAATAGTATCAAAAGCCTTAGCCAGTTCAAGTTAAACAGTGTGCACAGAGTGACTACTGTCTACAGCCTCTATAACCTCTTCAAAGAATCTTACTAGATTCAGGAGACAGCACCTGTCCTTCAGAAAAACAAAGTGAGGAACCATAAGTTGCTTATGTTTGCATTAATGAGTTCTGATATGATATGTTCCATGTCTTTGCATATGCTGATGGGCTTATAGTTACTTGGGTCTGTAGAGATGCCACCTTTGATTAGGCAAGTACTCTATAGATAGGCTGAGGCAGGACAGTTTAAGTAGAGGGTCAGATTGTACATACTGGGCACTAGGCAGCATAGGCGCCGGAACCATAGAGCAAGGGGGAGGGAGCACCCCCCCCAACACTTTTACAGCTGCAAAACCCAACAGAGGATGCACTGTGTCACATGAATTTTAAATACAAATGTGTGCGGGAATCACATTATTGCTGCCATAGAGTCACCCGTTATGAAACTACCGTTTAGTTATATTGCTGGTAAGCACTTATGAAACTGCTGCTGGGCTTATTTCACTGCCGTTTAGGTGTGTGTGTGTGTTTAGTTATGTTGGGCTCTGTTACTGATTTAGTTATGTTGCTGCTGGGCTCGTCCAATAGTTATGTGGATCATTTCACTGCCAATGCTGATGTTGCTGGGGGAAGCACTTATGAAACTGCTGCTGGGCTCATTTCACTGCTGATGGTGCTGGGGTCTGTTGCTGGTTTAGTTAAGCTGTCACTGGTGCTGGGCTCCGTTGCTGGTTTAGTTATGCTGCTAAGCACTGAAACTGCTGGTGTGTGTGTGTTTAGTTATGTTGCTCATTTCACTGCTGATGTTGCTGGGTGCCGTCGTATCATTGTTTTGTGTTTTCTTGGTGAATGTCATTGACTTTTATGCTCCGGCTTGCTACTTTGGTTTTACAGTAGTAATTTATAACCACCATGATTAACCTGTACATGTACTGCTAGTGATTTGGCACAAACCTTGCTTTCTGAACAACTGTGGGTGCGGTTCTGTGCCTTTTTATGTGCGGGTAGTTGACAAAAAATCCCAACATTGTAAAAATGATTTAATGACTTTAATAAGAAAGCCGAACTTCGATACAAGACAGCAGCATTACTAAAACTGGTGTTCATCGTTCAGTAGTTGAGAAACTCCTTCCTAGATGCAGTCCTGTAAAGCAACAGTCGAAGATGGTTCCCATAACTAATCTACTTCATAGTAGCATGTTTTTATAATATATATGTTAGTTACCTGGGTGATACATTCATAAAAATATAGGTTAGTCAGGGCCAGTGTTGGTATTTCAGGAGGGTCCCAGAAAGTATCAAGTTGGGGATGGCCTGGACAGTTCCAGACTAAATATCACCCTGTTACTGCCATCTCTCTTAAGTAACATTTTAGTACACTGTGTTTGAGGAGTAGATTGCAAAGAATACTTAATCTCTTAGTGCAAGAACTCTGAGCAAAGAATAAATTAATGGGGGAGGATGTAACAAAGGCCCAAGAATAGGGCTAGATTTTAAATATTGCTCTTGATGATGATTTAAATATTGTTCTTATAAACTTAGAAAAGTAGATAGAATAACAGTATTTGTGTTGGCAGGCATATTCTGAGGACTTTGAAGTCTTAAACTCAAATGTATATTATTATTTAGTGACTTCAATCCTCAGTGATTTGCCAGAAAAAAAACACACACATTTTATGAGGATCACATGTGCCAAAAGAGCATATAGACAAACTTAGTTTTATTTAACGATGCTGTAGTCACTTTGAAGCAGCCATGTAGCATACAAGTGCAATCGCTGCAGATATTGAACATATTGATATGATAGTCTTAGCTAAACACTCTACAGCAGTCTACTTAGGGCAAACAAAGGCTACCAAGGGTTTTCGCCTCCATTCAAGCAACAAAGCAAACATATACAGTGCAGCATAATGTGAGAAGGCAACAACAGGAACACTAAAATCTTGTAAATCTAACATAATGAGGAGCTGGATTGGGTGCATAGATTGTGACAATAAGGGTGGTTCAGTCATCTAGTGTTAAAGTGATGCAGTGTTAGTGGTACAACAGGTGTAACATACTTGCCTTTGGTGTAGAAGGTTGTAGATTCTATTCCAACATCAGGTAGATCAACTGCTGACACTACAGTGCAGCATAAGGTGGTGTGCTTCACTCCTGAGTGAATGAGTTGTTAAAGCAAGGCCTCATCTACTTGAGTCGGGGGTAACTACTGTGGATGTAAAAGATCCCATGGTGCCTGTTGAAAACAGTAAGGAAAGTTCTAGTATGCCCAGCCCAAATTTCCCCTAGTATTATAAATACCGCTTGGCATCTGCATCTCCCCTGAAAAGATGCTGCTAGCCTACTGGAACTAACCTGGTAGGATAAATAAATAATGAGTACCTCATACAACTTTACTGTTATTTTTCTTGTTTATCATATTTATTTGTTTGTAATGCAAGTAAATATAAGCATAGATTAAATAATTTTTCTTTTTTTATCATCTTTATTTTTAACACAAGTCAATATGACCTTAGATGAAATCATAATCCAGATATCACCTAAACATACAGATGGAAATATAATTGAAATGCCCTACCCTCATTTTACCCCTTCTACAGTGGGCTTTATATGGCAATATTTTCAAAATCAAGATATTCTGAAAACAGATACTTCCACTTTGTCAGAGGAAGCTCATTGACCTTTACCATGATTCCAGATATCCAGGAATAACCAATTTACAGCCAGGGAGATGGAACGTCCGATCTTTAAACGGAGTGCTTGATCAGTAAAAATGAAAAGCAAATTAGCTGTGTTAAGATCTAGCTTAATACCAGTAGAAGATGAAAAGCTTTCATCTCTTTTACCCCAAAAGGCTTAACTTTACAGCAGAACCTCCCAACATGTAGCAGTGGCCCCTTACCTCCACATTTGTGCCAAAACAGTTTGAGAATGGGGTAACTCATTCCCCCAATATGGCCCACTTGAATTCTTGAATGCTCTGTTCAGCACATACCCCTACAAAGCACTTGCATAAACTGGAGAGACCTCAGAGGTTTCTAATAAAGAAGATCAAGGGGCTCCAGCATGTGCCTCACACAGACTGACTAAAGTCCCTGTCACTATACTCCATATCATACAGACTTCTTAGGTGAGACTTGTGCCTGAACTACAGAGCAATCCAAGACCCAAACCTAATGAACTTGCTGCATATCAGTAAATCTAATGGGACTAAGGCTACTCATTCCAGGGACCTAAATATGGCATGTGACTTAAATAGGACATGCTGAAAGGACAGATTTATCTCCCAATGATTGCTGCATCTTTGGAACAGGCTACCAATTCATGTGAAGCCGAGCACCTCTATGACACTGTTCAAGAGCAACCTGGACAAGTGGATGGGGCACCATAAATTCTTACCAGAGATGGCACCCACAACCCTCCTGGAATTGAGCAGTTATCACTAAATGCAGTCTTGGGCATTGACTAACATTTTCATGGTATTACTTTGGGATGAAACAGCTAGGCTTAAAATGACCTCCAGGTGGGTAGTCTAGTAATCTCCTATGGTCATAAAAGCCTGCTACCTGCAGAACTGACGTTTCTCATTAATCTTTTCAGTTTCAAGTTCAGTTACCTCACTGCATTATCCCTTGACACACAAACACACACACACACACACACACACACACACACACACACACACACACACACACACACACACACACACACGCGCACACACAAATGGTGACTGAGACTGAGAGATAGAATTGGTCAAAGCTTCTCCACCAAGCCTGGCCAGTCTACCACAATGGGCATGTCTAGGGGCATCTTTTTCGGACCTAACTCCTAGCCTCTGTCTTATTTATACCAAAGACTTTCCTCCATCTACTTCCTCTACAAAATAAATACTGGCTGGTTGTTTCCATCCTACAGTCAGTTACCTTATGTCTGGTCTTTGGAAAGGTCATCCACAGAACAACCAGATCTATCATATGCCTAACCAATCTTGTAACAACTTCTGTTCATGTGGATGAGTAGATAGATATCTCAAAGTTTACTATAATCCCTTGTGAGTACAGAATCACAATTACTCTGAACTTTATGAATCCAGATGTCTCAACTGATATGAACCTTTGGAGCCCTCTGTCCATGCAGCCAAATTAGCTGGAAACCCTATTTTCATGAGATGTAACCATGTGTGTTTTGGCGCAGTCTGTTTATCCTTTATGATTCTATACTGTTCTGTCTTTTTAATTGAGTTCTGCTGACATTTTTGGCTACTTTTTCTTTTTTTCCCATGTAGAATCCCTGTTGCCTGTCCTTGTACATATAATTATAATTGGTTAAATCTACAACACTGCTGAGCACAAACTGAAACTTTATATTAACAGTATCACATACTTTATCTTGCAGTACAGAATCTTAAGTTGAAAATAGACACAGGTAATGAAGGACAGCTTTGAGCTTGATGCTCAAGCTGGCAACAGTTTTGACTTTTTAGTCCAGTTTATAAACAGTTCATTCTTTGCATGGATTCTTTTTCATAGTCATTATACAAGTTTTACACCCCACCCCTCCAAAAAAAAGAAAAAAAAAAAAAAATATATATATATATATATATATATATATATATATATATATATATATATATATTTGCCATAGCTCCTTGAAATATTCACCTCACTTTCCTTTTCTGGTGGCCAGATGACAGCTCTGCTGTCATCACACATCCTTCATTCATCATTGTTTGCATTTCAAAGTTTTATTGAAATGACATGACTGCAAATCCTTTTTGATGTCTGCATGTGTTCTGTCAAGCCCAAGAAGTCCAGTTATAGCCAACCTTTACATGGTGGAAAAAAAAACACATTCCTTCTACACTGATGTGCAAGCAGAACTATTAGTACCAATATCAGCTTTCATCATGTTTATTTGTTCACTTGGTGCCTTTAACTCACTTTGCTTCTGTCAAACTCATCAGACTGCTGTACGCTATATTTTTTAACCTTTGCGACCTTTTCATAAGCTTCCTAAAATAAGAAGTCTATTTAACATTCTCTTCCTTTACAGCTTTTTTTTGTTTCACAGCTTTGTTCAATTCATCTTTCTCCTGTCTTAAAGTTTCTTTCTGTTTCAGTTAGGTATCCCTGGCGGTTAGTGTTACTCAGGCTCAAACAAGAGCCTGAATTCTCCACCCATACCACCACTTGTGATTCAGGGAGTTGAGTCCATATATCTCAATTGTCCAGATTGTCACAGAATAGTTGGCTCATACTTTTGGTCTGTTCCACTTAAAATTTGTGGTTTTCTGACAAATCAGTGAGAACAGAATTAACTAAAGAATGATAGCCCTTTTTAAGTTTCAGTCTTCCAATCTCTCAGGAAGCACATGGTAACACAAAACACTTTATTTTAGCAACTTTGTAAGATTATACGAGCAATATTTAAAATGTGTCCATGCTTTTGGGCCTTTGCCCCCCCCCCCCCAAATAAATTTTGGCTTTTTCCAGATTTCTTATGCTGTGAAGTTGAGAGATTTAGTTGAGTGTCAGGTGGATTTTAGAAGGAGCTGAGAGCTTCAGGGGAAGAGAATTTTAATGCTACTTATGCTAAGGCATTCGCATTGTTAGTAGCACAACAGGTAGCATATTTGCTCTTGATGCAGAAGGCTGTGCGTTCTTCTCCCACAGTATGCAGATGAATTGCAAATACTGGACTTTAAAGGGAGTGGATGCTGCAGTCCTATGAATGTCCTCCTTTGGAGGAGTTACCTAGTAACTATGTTTCTGTTATCAGTTTGCCATCCATTCCCCATTGCAAAATTACTACCTTATCATATTTTTAATGTAACATAGGCAATTTATTCTTCAAGAGCAACAGACACTTTATTTATGGATGAAACAATGAAATATAAAGTTGTTTGGTAGCAGCAATCTCTTCATTAGTTACAGATCCCTTTAATGTGGAATTATTTAGATGACTTACTTCTGCAGAGATTTTGCAAATTTACTAATATTGGTGGATTGTAATGACAGAAGTTTGAGTGGCCTTTTATGGTTGAAATTTTCTGAAATGGGTAGTTTTGTCATTATTGGTTCATACATTTTGTTTCATTACTTACTAGAAGACTGTTCCAAACTACAAATTTAAAACACATTCTAACAAGTGGTGCTGTATTATGCAAGGAATATAATTTAATACAATCAGTTAATACAATCAGGAAGGTGAATCAAAGAATGCATACATATATCCTGTGAGGAAGCATACTCTTATGCATACATGCATACATGCATGCTTCCTCACAGGATGCAGTAGATCAAAATAGGGGAAGAGACCAGTCACCAATGGAGCCCTCCAGGGTTCGGTGCTGAGACTTTTTCTGTTTGGCATGTACATCTCAAAAGTAAAAGGAAATACCAAAGGGCTTTGGCTGACTAAGTTTGAGATGACTACAAGCTAGGAGCAGTCATTGAATTCCCAAATGACTTAACCATCATGCAGGAAGGTTTGTCCCAAAATTGATGTCAGAATCATGAATTGAAACTAAACTCCAAGAAATACATTATAATATCCTTTGGGAAGTCATCTACTCCAGGGAACTACCACATTGACAATGCCCCCCGAGAAGTGACCCAGTTGCTTGGCATTTGGGAACTTGTGTGTACAGTGACCTAACTTTTGACCAACCAACCAACCTGTGCCCAGAGTCATAAGAAAGTCTTTCTATATTGCACAGCTTATAAACAAATTGATTGTGACTAGATCTAGATATGTTATTGTTCCCTTTACAAAGTCCTCATTAGGTCAATCATTTTGTATAATGCCCCCTTTGGCATGTATCTGTCTAGACCCATGCAACAATTGGAATACCCACAGAGATATATTACTAAAAATATACAAATCCTAAACAATAGGTCTTTCATGGACCACCTCAAAGATTTATCACTATACTCAGTATCTTACAGAGGGCTTAGGGGTGACATATCTAGCATACAAGGCATCCTCCGACCTAATATAGATGGACCTACTGAACATCAGCAAGTCAAATGGCATAAGAAATACTCATTTCAGGTATTTAAACTGAATGTTGTGGAGAGAGGGCTATACATCACAGATGCTACCACTGTTCCAGAACAGACATTCAAGTAAAACAAAGCTCATCCTTGTCCATATTCAAATGCAACTTGGATCTAAGGACGGGTAATAGAAAATGTACTCCAGGAGTGCCCCTAATGCAACTAATGGATAGAAGCAGTTCCTAAATGCTGCTTCCCTTACATGGGTCCCCTCAAATTATCTACAGTGTGATCGCATTTATTCTCACTAGGGCTAATATACAATTATCAGCAATGGATAGGTAAGACCAATCAGGAAATGTTAATTCAAGCACCAAAAGGGAAATTGGCTAAGCTTAAAATGTCCTCCAAGTAATGTTGTGGTAGTAAATAGTTTTAAGAATTTGCCCTTTTTAGATCACAAAGTGCCCCTCTCATCCATATAATTAGCGGAGGGTGCCCCCCCACATGAGGTGGGTTCAATAATCTGATGTTTCAATGATTTAATATAGACCCCCCCCCCTTCTTTCCCAAATAGGGATGGCGAAAGCCACAAAACTCTGGGCTAGGCTTATAAATGCCCTTGGGCAGATAGCCTAGTATAAACCTATGAACCTATGAACCTATAACTTGGTGTGCTCTGACTGTGCCTTCTCTATCTCAAGTTCGAAGGCCTGAGATCTTTCCCTTCCTCCCTTCTCAACGCCAGGAAGTCTGTTTGTTATCCATCTTCTAGAATAACCTTCGTGCACACCTCAACAGAATTGGCAATCTCATCCTGCCCTTTATCCTCAGGCTAGTCCTTCCTTCTCACCTCTAACTGTGCATTTGCCACTGTTCTCTTGTCCTCTTTACCCTTGACATTGGCATGGTAAAACAAATCCATCATGTGCCGTTGGTTTCCAGTCGTTGTACATTATTTAATTAGTCTGCTTCTCTGTTAGACAAACATATAAAGTAAAATAAAAATAAATAGCTGAGATCAGTGCAGAAAAGGTACTTCAGTGATTTGATGGTGCACATCACAAAGGCTGTGAATCCAGTGGTAATTTAATACGAGATAATCTTTGTGAAAGTGAAGTCTATAGTAATGAAAACGGCATCTGACATTTGTACCGTTCTTACTTATTCTAAGAGCTCATCTGCCAAAATGCCCACGCAAAATGAAATTTCTGTTACAGCTGTGAGTACATATGCCCTGTTTGACCTGTATATGGCTATTGTCACCCTGTTCTAGCATGCGCACCTGGAGTAACCATCGACAGTGAATTGCATGAAGTTTTGGGGAAGGGTCTAATCTCCCCTTCTACTACCACAGTGACGAATGTTGATGTCCCTTAGTAGGTAGCATTGTAATCCCTGGACTTGTACTGCATTGTTCAATAAACTGCCTGGTGATGTGATCCCTGAGTTTACTAGATGATTGCAGGAGAGGACAGGGCCAAAGTGCTACATCTGCAGACTGTATTCATATAGAGAAGGATACCTGGACTCAGGAACTCTCAGTGCTGGGAGTACGTCTACAAGTACTCCAGCTCTGGCTGGGGTGAGTTAGAAGGCAGTACATGGCTAGGAGACAGGCTCACTCTACTGAACATGAGGCCAGCTGGCAGCAAAATGATAGCACAGCAATGTTAAACACTTGTTGATCCATGGCAGGGAAGGCAGAACTGAAGTGAGATGCAACTGGGACCACACAGCGACCTCTCATCAGCAAAGTGTGTGGGTCATGGAAAAGGAAAGAAGAGTGTGCATGATTGGTGTGTGTTTTTGTTGTAAATCAGATGTGCAACCAGAGTCTATTTTGACCTTTTTTAAGAATTCAGTTTTGGCGTGCAGTATGGAAAGAACAAATTCTGGCTGAAAGTCTAGAATTTGATACAAGTTCATTTAAATGTGTTATAAAGCACCCTTCATTTACAAGTGTTGGAAATAGTTTCCTTGCATTTTGACAGAACCTTATTAACAGAAGTGTAGTACAGAAGTCAGTACTGAACACTAAATATAATAGCATAAATGCATTCAGCTCAGGACAGATGCTGTGCAACTTATATGAATGGAATAGTTTTTTTTTTCATAATATAGTGTATGTGTTCAATCAAGACTTAAAAGTAAAAAGAAAAAAAACAGTATATAATCATATTGTTCTCATCTCTTCACTCCTCATCAAATCATAAGTCAAAAAATATGCATCGAAATTATTAAAATATTAATTTTTTTTAAAACAGAAATTATGCTTTTGTATTAAATAGTTGCAGAATAAAAAAAAGCTGGGTATTTGTTACATGTTTTCTGCAAATAAACCTAATAATTTTCAAATGTTAGAATTATTTTTTTTTCCTTTCCATCTGCTGCCCGGACAGATTTTGTCATATGAAATGTGCTCTGGTATCTATAACAGTGCACTTGTTTACTGCAAGACTTAATATTAACGCTGTATAGGAAACCCGTTATGTAACAGTTTGTCGGCTTGAGATTGGCTGGTGCAGTGGTGCAGTGGTAGCGTTGTCGCCTCACAGTACAAGGTTCTTCGGTTTCATTCTTGGCTGGGGTGCCTTCTGTGTGGAGTCTGCATGTCCTCCCTGCATTCATGTGGGTTTCCTCCCACATTACAATGACATGCATCTGGAGCCTTTCTCCCTGAGCTTCCCCTGAAAATTGGCTTTGTTTCAAGTCGGACTTTCCTGGTTAACAAATGTTAAATAAATTAATTTGTGTAATTGCTAATGTTTTACTTCTGTATACCACACATCCTGATTAGTCTGGAAACAGATGCATTCTGAGGAACTGCAATGGGAATTGTTTTGGTGTATGTCAACTTCTGTGATGATAGGGGTAACTACAGACAGGATTACCATCTGTCTTGCATTTCACAGGGTGGTTCGTATTTGACATTATATATCATAGGAGAAGGGGGCATGCAAGAAAATGGATCGCTGTAATAGTCAAGGAATGAAACTATTTTTATCTGTTGTATGTGTGTGTGGGAAACTAACTGAAACTAAAAGAGTTTAGTGTGACAAGTCACAGTAGAAACAATTAGAATATTAGACACAACAGCCATACATTTTGATAACAAAATTAAAACAAATTATGTCATTCGTTTTAAATGTAAACTCCAATGTAAAAATAAAAGAAAGTTAAGGCTTATCACTGAAGGGAAAAAATAAATTATTGATATATTACATCATAGGAGAATCATGACTTCACAATGCCTACAATACAACACACTTTAGATTTTGTAGGTAGGCTCTAAATTTTACTTTGAGAGCTTCAGTACCTCCTGCATGCCCGTAGCTTATTTTAATAATATTAGTACTGCACTGATACCTGGGGTTTGCACTGAACTTTGTTAACACTTTGATGTCTTTAAAGTGCATTATCCACATCTTCTAATATTTTAGAAGTACTAGGTTTACAGCCTAGTTGGCAGATTTGTCTATATATATATGAGATGAGCTGTGTAGTATTTTGTGCTTTCCTCTGTCTAATGTTTCCTTAACGATTTCCTCATACATGGTTTGAACGTGTCAGCATGCTGGTTATTTTGCTGAACTGTGTGACGCTTGGTATGTATCATCCCTGCATCGATGGCCATTGTGGAACTGACCGCTGCAAGATTCTGCAGGTAAGGCAAATATCTGTTTTTCCACAAGTAGCCAGTGCGGTGAGACAGTCAAGTTTCAGTTTCCTTCCATTTTTAGTATGTTGTACTGTGTCACATGCAGGACAGTGCCCTGTAGCCACAAGGATAAGCAGAGGAGAGAACTAGCATATCCATCAGCTAGGCAGATAAACGACAGAAATAGCTAGCTGGTTTGTGTGAGTGGCAAAGGTTATAGTTATGCTCAGAAAACTGGCCAAGGTAAATGGAAATATCTACTCGATTGCTTGCCATATTCTTTATTTTGTTATGCTCACTTGCTACTTATTTATTTTGTGTTGTAATTAGCATTTTATTACAATTTATAGTCCAATAGCCACCTGTTAGCTTTTAAGCCACATAGTTGGTTGTGTTGTTTATACTGCTACAGTGAATGAGCAACTATAGTCGTTCGGTATCTGGTCTGGCCAGGCAGCATGGTTTATTATATGTACTGCACTTATATGACTAATGGCCACTCCTAGCTCTGCATAGTTATAAAATCTTCTACCTAGTTGATTACCCTGAATACAGACCCTAACCTCCCCATGGTTCTCTCATGTATGTCCTTAACCATCTGAAAGATATAGCACAGCTTAGGTCCATTGGGGGAAAGCAATGCAGTGAAATGTTAAGCGGTGATAGGTTTCTTACCAAGCCAATATTGTAGCTATAGTTTTCCTGCTTGTTCTTTTCAAGTATTAAAATTAAGTGTTGATCACAAACAGCTGTCCTCAATAACAACTACAGTTAGTAATGGGCACTCTTACTATTTATATCAGGCATCTGTAATGAATAAGAAGTTTCCTGTGGAGAACCAGCCATCATTTGGTCAAGGCTGATCATTTTGTTTTTATTTTTGCAGCGCTTTGATGACTTCATCTTTGCATTCTTCGCAGTGGAAATGATCATCAAAATGATAGCACTGGGCATTTTTGGCAAGATGTGCTACCTGGGTGATACCTGGAATCGCCTGGACTTCTTCATTGTGATTGCAGGGTAAGTAAAAGCATTGCTTCTGCCCTTTTTGCTTGTTGGATGGTGCAGCAAATTTAATAATTTCTAAAATATTATTGGTCATCTCGTTGCTTCTCACTTATTTTCATCTGGAATAATGGAGCTATGAATGATTTTATTTTCATATACTGTGGAGACAGAAAAAAAAACTTTTTATTCAAAAATAGCTTCCTCAAACATCCATAACACATTTGTTTTGAGGTCTCACAAAGGTGTTATTTAGGGAAGTTATTGTTGTTATGACATCTGTGCCTTCCTTTTCCTGCAAAGCTAAACTTTACTATGTCCCTTGCTGCAGCTCCTTGGACATTAAAATGTTACACATCTGACTTACTTGCAGAAATGCAGAGATAGTCACCCAATATGCATGGAGAAGATTAGCTCACTGTAATAAAGAAGATAATGATTGCCTGTCCTGGGTTTATACTTTGCTCAATAATGGGTATTTTATTTCTATAGGCCTTTGTAGTTTAGCAGCTCGACTTCTTGTTTTATATTAAGTGTTTAAGATTTTGGTTAGTTATACTAACATGAAATGAATTAAACAATTGGAAAGGTAATTGAACAGTAAAATATCGGAATTCCAACTAGCAACCCTCATGGAGGCTGTACACCATGCAACAATGTATAAAGCATAAAGTAAAATGGCATTAGACTCCAATGATGCAGAAAAAAAGACCCACATGCTCTGTAGGATGCTTGCTCATAGATGTACTGAATAACCATTTTATGAATGTAGGGAATAGATGAAAATAATGTACAATGTCACTCAGTTTTGACTGGTGAGGAAGTAGGCTGCAATATGAGACTGTGATTACAGCGAGCAGATACAGAACTAACATGGGGAGATGGGGGCAGCCATACTGGCACAAGACATTAGAGCACATGGCTGTCAAATCCATATATTTTTAAATTATTTTCTCCACACATAAATGTATGGGAGAGTAGACCATCAAGGCAAAATGTGTGCGACAGTAGACCATCAAGGCATGAGGACCTGGTGCTCCTTCTAGAATGCTTCGTTTTCAAAATCTATGAGCAGATACTGGCCTTCTCTGTTTGTTGGTGCACCATACAGCACATTATGAATGTCTCTGTGCATTGTGGGTATATCTCCAGTTTTACATCCCTCCCAGTGATAGCTGCTGTGGCTGTGTGGCTTTCACTCTCTGCCATGCCTGTAGACTTATGCATCATGACTGCCATGGCTCAGCACGTCCTGCATTACATCCATGCCTACTGAGTCTGTGTACTCCTAGATTATGCAGCTCGGCACATCCTTTGAGCTCGATGACCTCTCCTCAATGTCATCTAGCAATATGGTCAAGATAGGGATTGTAGAAACTGGTGTATATTGGAATGGGGGGAGAAGTGTCAGCAACGTCTCCTTAGCATGTTACGGGCAGGAGCTATTAGGTTTAGCATTCATTAGTTAGGTTTGTGGGGAGGGGGTCTTCGCTCCTTACTCTGTCTAACTAATGTATGCTAACCTTCACACTGCCCTGACCCTAACCTATAACTTTTCTTAGAAAAAACATTTCCATAGCACTTCCACTACACTAGGCAATCAGACACACTGCATACATCAGCACACTCACAACACTACATCTATTCTGTTATTTAGATATTACTCAAACCCTAACTCATAAACACTCACACACACACTCACAACACTACATCTATTCTGTTATCTAGACATTACTCAGACTCTAATCCATAAACACGCACAGCAATACATCTGTTCTGTTAGCTAGACATTGTTTGAACCCTAACCCATAAACACTAATGTACAGTCACAACACTTCATCTATTCTTTTAGCTAGACATTACTTGGACCCTAACCCATAAACACTCACAGCACTACATCTGTTCTGTTAACTAGATATTACTCAAACCCTAACTCCTAAACACTCATAGCACTACATCTGTTCTGTTAGCTAGACATTACTCGAACCCTATCCCATAAACACTAATGTACAGTCACAACACTACATTCTCTTCTGTTAGCTAGACACAACTTGAACCCTAACCCATAAACACTCATGCACCTAACAGCACTGCATCTATTCTGCTAGCTAGACATTACCTGAACCCTAACTCATAAACACTCACACACCCAAAGCTACACCATTTTGAATTATCAGAATGTTTCAGCATTGAAATTCAACCAAAAACTAAACATATATTCACAACACCAAATCTATCTCCTTACCTAGCTCTTACTCTAATCCTAACCTACTAACACTGCACCCTTAAACTCACACTCACCCTCAGATGTTCATCTTAGTCTCATTCGGTATTTCCAATGCTCAACCAAGTCTGCACTCTATAACATGTACATTTAAATAACAGAGTGCTTACTTCCTTTTCTCAACAAAATAACCCTCAGCAGAATGAAGGCAACCCATGTGTAGATGCAACTTATAATTTATACTGAGAAGAAATATTTGGCTCAGTTTTGTAGGTAGGCCTCAGATAGCTATTGAGAATTTTGGTTTCTTCTCCAAAGAAAATTCATGCAGGATGAATTTATTTGTACAGATGTATAATGATTTAAGTATTGTAATAGAAATGTGGAAGTTACTAATGCAGATGGTCAAAGAGAATGCAGGATTGCCAGTGGAAAAAAATGAATGTTCTTTCTATCAGATGGAAATTGATTCCTCTTAATGCATGAAGCTTTTTGGATAAAAAAAAATAATGATTATTCTGCTGCAAAGAGAGTCAGAGAGGGAGAGAGATAGCTTTTGCCATCAGCTCAGAGAAACGGGCTTTGCATGAATTTGGTTCCTAATATCTGTGACTATAAAATGTTCTAAAAAGGCAGTGGAGCAAGGAAGTGGGGAATTGAAATATACAAAACCATCCAGATTTAAATTTAAGAAGTGAACTGGTCTGTAAAGCAGTCTGTTGATGTTTTGGGGGATTTGAGGTCTGTAACATGGGTGAACAAACTGGAATTTATACTGTAGCCAGCAGAATGAAGATAAGTGGTGATTTTAAATTCCCCGTTCTTCCTCCTAATGACGGCAGACCTTTTTTAATGAAGTGGAGAAAGTCACTTAGAGCTACACTGGGTGATGAAGCTCAGGTGAAAGTGTCTTCTTGATTATAGTTCTACAGTTGTAGCTCATTGTGTGTTATCAAGTTTTGTTTGTTAAAAGCTTTTAACTAAGAATGAGGTTCCACAGGTTGCTGAGCTGGTAAACCCTCATGGGTCTTTCAGGAATATTCAAATAAGGGACTAACCTCTAAGCTTTGGAATTGGCTCCTTGTTTTTCTATCTCCCAGATTTTCCTCCAGTCAGTTCCTCTGGACCCAACCCTTGTCTGTAACTGCCTTTAAATAACTGACCTGTTGAATGTAATGTATTAGAGCAAGAACACTCATCCATCTACCTACTTAACTGAATAAAATACTTGAAACTTCAATAAGGTGTCATCATTCCTCCCACAGGGAGGGCATCAGAGAGAATGAGAAAGAGAGAGAGAGAGAGAGAGAGATAGAGAGAGGGAGAGCATCTCCTAGATTTGCTAGCCAAAGTGATTTTATCTGGACTAATCCTTTGTCCTCTGCTCAAGAAAGAGGAGGACCATGGATTCTTAATGAAGATAACTAATTACCATCTGCTTTAGGAAGGGGATGAGCATAAATTGTTTACAGAGATTATTAATTGTCTGTTCTAAGAAGGTGGTGGAGCACATATTTGTTATCGGAGATCATTAGTCAGTGTCTTGTTCTAAGAAAAGATGGATAATAAGCAGAAAAATAATAAAAACAAAGGTTGTAAAAGACATCTCATCCAATATAGTAGCTAAGGGACCCCCCCCCCCCACTGTAAACTGCTATGTACTCTATTTTGTAAATTATAATGGAGGCAGAAGAAAAATAACAGCCTGCATTAAGAATAAGAAAACAGTGATGGGAAAAATTTAGAAAATTTATTTCTGAAGTCTGGCATTGCTAGCTAACATGTTAAGACAACTAAGTAAAGCAGCTGTCACTTGACATTAAACTGGAGAAATTACAACCAGGTGTACATGACAATTAAAAAGACAGAGCATTTCTTCTTTGAAAATAATGCAAAAAGGTAGACTAGATGTCTGAAGGAGCTCATTTTACCTCTATAGTAAGAGACTTCATAAAGTAATAAACAAAATAGAATGAGAAAGTAGAAGCAGTGGACAAGGTGAAAACAGGAAGCAAGGCAAGTAAAGAGTATAAGTCAGTAACATTTTTATTGAGCTACAGTGTTGGAGAGCAGGTTTCTGCACAGTGTTCAGCTGTGCTAACAAATTGTTGAAGAATATAAAGCATCAGAGATTCCTTTGCTCTTGTAGTTTTTGTGTACAAAACAGGTATTTCTGAAATTGTACTAAAACTTCACACAAAGTATAAATATTTGAAATATAATTTCTTTAAAATGTGCAAATGCTTGTCTGCACTGTGCCACAAACAGTTAAATCTCTGACCAGGTGACCTGAGTCTGATTAGTGGCTCAGGCACCTGTGATGATTTCAGGGGAGGATGGATAGACCATGGGGGGGGCAGGAGGGGCTTGTGCACAGGAAACCCAAAGTGGTTCGTTTTTATTTGCAAACGCCATGGAAAATATCAGAGTAGTGCTTTCTGAAGGTGGGCAGGGCAGTTTCCCTGTGGAAGGGAAGAGCTATTTCCACTGTCTTCCTACCACATGTTTCACCCATGGGATGTTACTGTGTACACATGGAGGAAGAAAAAGCAGCGAGGAAAATAATTCCATGGCAGCAGTATGACATAGAACCAGGATGCCTTGTTCTTCACACTGGTACAAATTCTGATTGCCCCAGGGGAGGCTAAGTCTAAGCAGATGTAGTAGCTTTGCTATTACAGCACAGTGGTTAACAAGATTCTGAAATGAGCACATGTGAATTACAGGAGAACTATAGGCAAAATGTTGTATGTTGTATCTTTCGGCTTTTCCCGGTTAGGGGTCGCCACAGCGGAACTCCGGTCCACTAATGATTGGCAGTAGATTTTTACGTGCTGGCTTGCCAAGCCTAACGCACAACCTTCAACGAAGGAACGCCCATTCATGCATGTCGCCACACAGAAGACGCTCTAACTGAGAATCGAACGGGCAACGTCTAACTGTGAGGTGACAACGCTACCGCAGCACCACCACCGCAGTTCACTATAGGCAAAATAATGTGATTAAAACAGAGACCCTTAATACACCTAACTGAGTCAGAATGTGTAGTTAATGAAAGTCAGTACAGCCTTCTGTCTATAGTCAAGAGATGTGAATGAGCCTAACACTGCTGACTTGATTTGAACTATAAAATTTCTGCTTTTGTAGTATATGGCTCCAAGTGGTGGTGGTACTGCAGTAGCATTGTCGCCTCACAGTAAGACGTTTTCCTGTTCGATTCTCAGCTAAAGCGTCTTCTGTGTGAAGACATGCGTGAATGGGCATACCTTTGTTGAAGGTTGTGTGTCAGGTGTGGCAAGTCGGTACGTAAAAATCTACTGCCAATCATTAGTGAACCGGAGTTCCGCTGTAGCGACCCCCTAACTGGGAAAAGCCGAAAGATATAACAATTTGAAGTAAATGAACAGAACCACAAGGGTGCCCTTAAAAATGCAAAATAATATCCACCAAAAAGCAAGGCTGTGAACTCCAGAAAGGGAAAACCAGAATCCAAAATGAAAAAAACTTTATTTCACTATCAGACTCTGCAATATGAGTTGTTTCTCTTATCTTTTATGTGACTGTGGAGTTTGTATATCTATCTAGCTATATATATATATATATATATATATATGTATGTAAATATACACGTGTGTGTGTGTGTGTGTGTGTGTGTGTGTGTGTGTGTGTGTATGTGTATTCATTAGGTTTTAAGGGTTGCACCACCACATGTCAGGTGAAAATGTTTTCTTCTGTTTACAGTATAAGCTAAGAGAGGCCTATTTTGCTCAGAGGAACAAGGTATATGTAGTGAAAAATGTTTAGATAGATACCAGCTTATATTTTTTTGGCAGCTTCAATAATAAAAATATAAATGTTCATTTATTTGGAGTCATACAACATGCACCCTTAACCTTATGGCAAAAAGGACAGTGTGTAGTGGGTCACTGACAGAACTCACTGGTATTTCTGTTAGTTATAGTAGCTGCATTGGGATATGTAGACAGCTACCTGTAATCATTTTGCTTAGTACAGTTCCTTGTGTGTTTTAGTTTTATTTGATAATGAATCTTAAAGTCTCCAAAATGTGAGAGTGCTACATAGATCTTTAATTCTGCTTTCTTCTTGGTGGGCACCTGACTATCCTAGAAAGAAATTCCATTACAAACTTGGTAAATTTGTGGCAATTAAATTAAAATTTAATGTACTCCATCAGATATACATAGAAACATATGCCTTTGAGAAAGGTGCAAGCGTACACGCGAGTCTGCCTTTAAATCATTATTAATGATAATGCTGCATAGTTTGCATTCCTTTCCATGAATTATTTCCCTTAGAGTGTATATTTTGATGTTGTAGGGCAACAACAAGTTACTGAAAATGTCAGTGTAAGTCAGCAATTCTTGCTATATGCTTATGCAATACCGTCTTTCCCTTTCTTTTTTTTTTCTTTCTTTTCTGGTCTATAGTGTTCTAGAGTAATAGTTTATAGGTATTTACTAGGTATGTATTTAGGAGAGGCCTTAGGTCAACTGGTGCCCTAGGCAAAAGGGCTCCACGGTGCCCCCCACCACACTACTTGGTGCCCCTATCCTGGTCTACCTACACCAAATAAATATTGGAAAAGCGCCCCTGCTAGAGCAGCGCCCTAGGCGGCCGCCTAGTTGGCTAAGGCTGGCTATGTATGTATTCCAGGAGACTATTAAAGAGCTTAGCCTAAATTCCAAATTGCATCAAAAGGCTGTCTGATTAAGTGACTTGCTAAAGGTAACACTAAGCAAGTGAAGGGTGGGGAAATCAAACCCTTAAACACAGAAAGTTGTTTGTTAATAACTCAGCCTTAATACACTACACTAACAGCCATATGGTCTTTTAAATAAATTGTTAAGAAGTATATTTCATTGAGATGATCCTGTGTGTTGCAATATAATCACTAGGTACATTTTAATTCTAGTTATTGACACACTTGAAGAAATCAGTTATTCTTGATGAAACTGACAAAGTTATTTTTTAAATTCATATACATTGACAAATATGTTTATATTTTGAATATATCTACAAAAGCTTTTAAAACATAATAAAATCTAGTGTCATTTTAACTCCTTTGAATGTGCGTTTAAAGATATATTTGCAAACTGCATTAGTATTGCAATTATACTATGATCTATTCCCAGTTTGTACTCAGCCACTTTTATTTTTTGACACAACAAATAACGTGCATCATGCTTGTACTGTAATGCAGCTTGAGAATAAATTACACAAAATAAGGGGGTTTTGTATGCATTTGCTGAGCTTTTCACACGCCGTAGTAATTGATTCTGTCATCACAGCAGGTTTTGGCTTCTCCCTGAAAGCTTGCTTTTTCTCAACATTTTTGTGCCCATTTCAGTATTAACCAAATCTTTTGTAGGGCATGATTTCTATTAATTCCACTCAGTTTGTTAATGTACTAAACCACTGAAGATGCATTTCAGTAAGTCACAGTATATATCAAAACTTCAAAAATCTCTTCTATCACACATTGAGTAGTGTTTTGTTCTAAAGCAACAAGTTTTCTATTTCAGTGCTTTGAATTTCAGATGTGTATTTATTACGTAGTGTGTCAATTCAGGGAAACTTAGAGAGAATTAGGTTATATTTTACAACCACTTCAAAAGAAAACAGCATTTACATAGGTTCATAGGTTCATAGGTAGGTACTAGGCTATCGGCCCTAGGGCCCATACAAGCCTAGCCAAAAAATGTACCCTGGCTTTCGCCACCCAAGAAAGTTATTCTCTTGTGCCCCTGTCGAGCAGAGCCACAGAATTGATCCCAGGGGTGAATTTCCCATCTCCCATCCAATCATCAAGATTTTTCTTGAAGAGTGCTAATGAGGAGCTCTGTTTGATATAGATAGGTAGTCTGTTCCAGAGTATGGGAAGTCTCTGGGACAGGAATCTATCCCTCCAGCATGTTCTGTTTATTGTGGTGACAAGGTTTAGGTCCCTAGAGTGTGTAGCTCAGAGGGATTGGGATTTCTTTAAGTGGAGCATGTCCAACAGCTCTGGGTTTGACATAGCTTTGCATGTTAGGCAGAGATCACCTCTGAGTAGGCGATATGTGATGGAGTAAAGCTGTAGTTTTTTGAGACAGTCTGCATAGGGCATCTGTTTGAGGCCAGTAATCCTCTTTGTGAGGTATTGCTGTGGTCTTTCCAGTTGTTGTAGATGTCTTGTGAGGTACATACCAAAAGGGGCATTGTACTCTATAATGGGTCTAATGAGTGATGAGTAGAGGGGAACAATGACCTCTTTTTTTCTGGATGAGAATCCTTTTGTGATGAGATGAGCCACGTAGAAGGATTTCCTGACCACTGTGGCAATGTGATTATCAAAGGAGAGACTACTGTCCACCTGTGTCCCAAGGTCTCTTATCACATTTTCAGCATTAAGTAGACTACCAGCTATGTGGTAATTCTTGGGTACAGTGTTTTTACCAAAGGGGATGACAATACACTTTTTGGCATTGAGCTTCAGGCCATGGCTTTGACACCAGGTATCTGTCTCAGTGAGGCCCTTTTGTAGTTTGTCCACATCGTTAGGAGTTTTGATTATGGCTCCTAGTTTGCAGTCATCTGAAAACTTTGTTAGCCAAAGACCTTCTGTGTTGGCCTGCACTTCAGAGAAGTAGATACCAAACAGGAGAGGACCCAGGACTGAACCCTGTGGTACTCCACTTGTCACTGGTCTGATGTTGGATTTGGAATCCGCTACTTTCACAGTGTGGGTTCTGTCCATGAGCCAGTTGGCAACCCATCTTGTGACATAGGGATTTATACCTAGTTTAGTGAGCATATCTATAATTCCAGAGTGGGGGATGGTGTCGAAAGCCTTGGCGAGATCTAGATAAGCTGTGTGAACCATTTTACCCTCATCTATGGCTTTGGTGACTGCTTCAAAGAAGTCAATCAGGTTTAGGAGACATGATCTGCCATTTACAAATCCAAACTGGGTAGGGTCCAGAGTTTGGAGATTACCAATGTCTTTGTTTATGAGGTCCACGATGATATGTTCCATGGCCTTGCAGACCAGGCTCGTCAGGCTAACGGGGTGGTAGTTCCCGGGGTCCGTCATGGCTCCCCCTTTGTGGAGTGGGTTAACCGTCATGGTGCACCATTCAGTGGGTACAAAGCCTGTGGTGAGGCTATGACTGAATTTGGTACTTAGGTAGGGTGCCAGTTCATTCTGTAGTTCATGTAGAAGGCAGCCTGGGATATTGTCAGGTCCCATGGATGCTGTATTCTTGGCTTTGGAGAGTGTGTTTTTTACCTGTGCAGCCGTGATTATAGGAACTTTGCATTCTTCCTTTATAGAGATGGGCCCTCTAAGGGGTGAGAGGGGGGTAAAGTTAGCACTGAACCTATCTGCTAGGATGTTGGCAATATCAGTTGGTTCTTTATATTTAGTGCCATTGTGCTGTAACTCAGAGCAGATCTGAGTGTTCCCATTTAGATTCTTGACATAGCTATAGAATGCTTTGTGGTTGTCTTTAGAGTCAGTGGCAATTTTGTTTTCGTAACTAGCTTTGGAGGATTTTATGAGGGATCTCAGCTTCTTACTGAGGTTGACCAGGGAGTTCCTCCAGTCATGGAATTTTATTCTTTTTTGCAACAGTTTCTTTCTTCTGTTGTCGAGTTTGTTTATGACAGAGGACCACCAGATTGGCTTCCTTTTTTTGGAGGATAACATCTTGGTTCTATTAGGGATAGCATGATCCATGCACTCGTGCAAGTGCTTTTAAAGTGCATTTGTGTAGGATTCGGCAGTCATACCTCTATTATCCATCTGCATGGGTGTCATGAAGTTTGCCACTTCTGTCTTAAGAAGTGTGAAGTTGGCTTTGGAGAAGTTTTTTATGATGGTTTCCCTAATTGGGGGTGGGGGTGGGATGTGGATGTCTAGGCTGATTAGCTTGTGGTCGGATCTGACCAATGAGGAATTGACCTCTGGTGTGGAACACCAGTTTCCCATCTTGGTAATGACTAGGTCTAGGATATTGCTGCCCCTGGTGGGGATGTGAATAAGTTGATCCAAGGCATTGGACTTTATGAATTCTAGAAAATGTTGAGCAAAAGAGTTGGTACATAAGTTGTTTTCCCAGTTAATGATGGGGTAGTTGAAATCGCCCATTATTAGGGTGTTGGGTTGTACCCTAATACTTTCCAGTGTATCAAGAAATGAGAAGTGTGAATCCTGGGGCATGGTGAAGGGTCTGTAGCCAGCTACAATTTGGATTGCGGTCTTGCCCAAAGTTAGTTGGACTTGGATAATCCCGGATGCATTATGCTGTGCAACTAGCCTGGAGGTGTGGATATCCTTAATGAAAATGGACACGCCTCCACCTTTAATGCTTCTTTCTGGGTTAGGTGGCCGAAAGGTGTGGTATGAATTGAAGCCTGGTAATGCAGGGGTGCTCTCTGGAGCTTTGAACCAGGTCTCTGTCACTGCACAGATGTTAATGTTCTCCATTTTAAGGAGTGCCTCGAGTGAATGCATTTTGAGGTTTAGACTTCTAGCATTGAGTAGCATTACCCTCAGATTTTGCTTGCTTGTACCTGTTATGGTGGTGAATTTGTCATTTGAACCTTGCGTAAAAAAGGCACTATAGGGGTGGCAAGAGCCTTAGCCAGTATTCAGAATCCTAAGGGCGACAGGTGCAGGCCATCTCTGTCAAAGCATCGTGGACTGTCGATCATGTCATCCCAGGCAGACAAATACTGGATCCCCTTAGAATGACACCAGAAGCTTAACCAATTGTTGAAGTCAGTCATTTTGTCCTTGTACTGTGGTATCTTTCTGGGTGATGGCAGAATGCTACTCAGGGTTAGGGTCATACCTGCCTGGGATGCAAGGTTGGAGAGCTCCTCCATGTCTCTTTTCATGTAGTCCAGGGAGGTACGTCTCAGGTCATTCACACCAACATGGACAGTGACAGTGTCATATTTGTACTTATTGTGGAGTGACCTGAGTGCATGCATTATGTGGTGGATCCTGGCACCTGACAGGCAGCTGACAGTAACGTTCTCCTTGTTTAGTCTAGTGAGTGGAACATCAGTGTGCCTGATTATAGAGTCACCTATGACTAGAGTGTTGGGTACGTTGTTATGCCTTATGGGCTGTGGTTGAGTGGCACACTGAGTTTGTGGGCTATGTGTCATTTGGGTTGTGTTGGAGGGTGGAGTTTGCTTGCATTTATGCTTTGGATGTCCCTGATGCTTGGGCAGGTTTTTATTGAGAGCCTCCGCGAATGTAGGTGTGTGTTTTGTGTTTCTATGTGTATGTTTTGGTGGTGTAGGTTTTGAGGGACTATGTGATGAGTGTGGTGTGGTGCAAGTGTTTATCTTCTCCTCTTGACTGTCTAGTCCAGTCTTGGGTGAAGAGAGCTTTGCTTCCAGTTTGGCTATATAAGTGCATCTCTCACAGGTTGTAGTGTTGGGTGGTAGGAGGAGAGGGTTATCTGTGTACATGAGGCAATTGCTACATTGCCCCAAGATGCCCAGATTCATCAGGTAGACAGGAGAAATCACTGGGAGCTGACCCTTAGACATGCCTGGATAAGTGCTTATTTATTAAGTACTAAAAATTGCTTTCCACTAGACAAGTGAGGAAAGTTGAGTGCTGTAGTAATTTGCAGCTTATGTAGTGCTTACAATGAGTTCTAAACAAGTGCCATGGCCTCCATGGGTGCAACCAGTCCATCTCCTCTGTAATGCATAAAACTGCATAACTGGATACAAAGGTAGATGCAATACAAATCTTGGATGGTACATAATGCCTACTAGGTACACATCAAAGATAGGAAGTAGATTTGCACGGCTTAACACTTTTAGATGGCAGTGTACCACAAGACATACGTGGCTACAGCCACTTGCTCATAGTCACATCTTATAGAGCTTCTTTGTGTCAGGATGGCTCAAGGTACATGAAGTGCCACCCAAACTTATGCCTCTTCTTGACATCTGAGTGGATATCTAAGGCTGGGTGTTGCTAGATGGTCACCTACTTTTATAAAAATAAAAGTAACTCATTGCAAATCATCTAAACTTACGTCTCGCTACAAAGAGTATTGCTCAGATAGGAATAGCTTGCACTTTGCTTTTCTTTGTAAAAACTTCCAACTTCTTTTAACACAGCCTGAGTACAGCATGTCTTATCTGTGTTGCAAAACACAAGCTTCTGTCATACTGATGTCCAGGTTTTTTTTTCCTGAAAAGCTAACTGACTATCCATAGTGGGAAAAGGAAATATCTTTGATGGAAGTGGCTGATATAAGTGAAGGATTCTTACATGGAATTTTTCTTAACCCTATGCAGTCATAAATGGCAACATTTAAATAATCGCACCATTCATTAGCCCATAAATGTGTTGACTTAATAACCCCAAGTGGTTGTCTTTGTGGATGTTTTCTCTTATTGTGCAAATTAATGTCACTGGTCTGCAAATATGTAATATAAATGTTTGCCACTAAGAACTCAGAAGTGTTTTCCAGTATTTGCGGCTCTTCGAAAATTAAGTTGCTTGAAAGGAAATTCTGCACTAATACAAGAAAACACAGAAGGACAAGATATTTCTACTTATTAACGTGTCACATTCTGTCCACCTGTAGCATGCACAAGATCAATTTTTGGTGACTGAATGGACCTAAAGCATGTCACAACATTCCCAGACTGGCATGCACAGTAAGTACAATCATATTGTAGGAATATACATATAGGTTAGGACTAAGCTAACTGCGCTTGTCAGCCATTTTAAGTCCAGCAAATTATCCATTTTAGAATCAAACCCTCTACCTTGTGTCTATGGGGTAGATACTTTAACCATTACTATACCAACCCCTTTTGGGAGCAAATCGTCCCTGTAAGATCAGATTTCACTTAAATGTAGTTTCATTCATTCATAACTTTTAGTTATGTACTCACCATAACTTCAGATGTTTGGGATCCATCTCGCCTACATTCTGACTGATGGGTTCGGAGCCGATCCCTCGGCTCCGACTCGGCACGCTTATGCCAAAGAGCGAAGTCTCTTATTGGCTGAGCTTACTATATCCCAGGATGCACCACTACCAGTCCCCCAGATCTAGTTTGTCCGCATACATGCACACACGCATGCACTGCTTATATAACACTGACAGATGATACAAGATAAAACAGTAGAACTCAAACCGTTCAATCTCTTCTGATCTCCAAGGCAGGGGGAAGGAGGGTGGGTATTAGGAATGTAGGCGAGATGGATCCCAAACATCTGAAGTTATGGTGAGTACATAACTAAAAGATGTTATGTGATCCTATCTTGCCTAAATTCTGACTGATGGGACAGCGTCCCTAGCACCTATATCCTGGGTGGCTCACTGGAAAACACTCCTGAGTACCGTGGAACCAAATGATGCTCGCCCTTTAGATGCCACATCCAATTTATAGTGGGAAATGAAAGTGTGCGGGTTGGACCAAGTAGCCGCAGCACAAATCTCAGAAATAGCGAGCTTGGAATGAAATGCAATAGAGGTAGCCATAGCTCTAGTAGAGTGAGCTTTGACAGATGTTGTAAGTTGCTTATTTGAAGAGGAATAAGCCTGAGTTATGCAATCTCTAATCCATTTGGCAATAGTAGCTTTAGTGATGGTTTGACCCAGTTTATTATCTGAAAAGGACACAAACAATTGATCTGTTTTCCGAATTTGTTGAGTCCTGTCTAGATAGAAGCGCAATTGCCTATGAACATCCAACGTATGCAAGGTGTATTCCGCTTTGTTTGAAAATTTTGGAAAGAAAACTGGTAGCACTAGAGATTGTTGGCGACAGAGATTAGAACAAACTTTGGGAACAAAAGATGGATTAGGTCTAAGTGATACTCTATCCTTGTGAAAAATCAAGTACGGTGGTTTGATAGATAGGGCTTGAAGTTCTGAAACTCTTCTTGCAGAGGTAATTGCAATTAAGAAGGCAGTTTTCCAAGACAGATATTTCAACTCACATGTAGCAGCCGGTTCAAAAGGAGCAGATGTTAAGGCACGAAGTACCAAATCAAGATCCCACGGAGGCAGGATGAAAAACTGGGGGTCTTAAAAGCACAGCACCTTTCATGAAAGTTTTACATAATCTGCTGCTCATCAATGGTGGGTCTATGGATTCGTGAAATTTGGAGATAGCTGCTAATTGGACTTTAATAGTAGAGACTGAAGATCCTTGATTAAACAAGGATGTCAAAAATTTCAAGACCTCTGGTATCGAGGCAGTAATAGGGTCTAAGCCTCTGAGTTGAGCCCAGATAGCAAACCTCTTCCACTTACTGTGATACAATTTCTTAGTGGTGGGTTTGTGGGCTGAAGATAAAATGTGAATAACTTCCGGGTCCAAGGTGTGATTTCTGACTAAAGTTGGAAGTGGAGGAGCCAAGCTGTTAATTTTAAAGTGTGAAGGGACTGGTGCTGTTGTCCCGACTGATGAACCAGAAGGTCCGGAGTTAGATCCAAAAACCAAGGACCGTCCAGAGTATATTTCTGTAGGTAGGCGAACCATACCTGACGAGGCCAGTACGGAGCAATTAGAATCATTGTGGACCCCAATTGGGAAGCTTTCTGGATGACTTTGGGGAGGAGTGGAACCGGAGGGAAAGCATAAAGCAGTCCTGTTGGCCAAGGTTGGACTAGAGCATCCGTAGCTGCCTCCCCTTGATGGGGGGTCAGGGAAAAGAACCTTTTGCACTTCATGTTTCGTGGTGTTGCAAACAGGTCGCAGCACGGAATCCCCCATCTTTTGAAAATCTGAGCTGCTACTGCTTCGTTCAGGGACCACTCGTGAGGAGAGAGAATAGTCCTGCTCAGTCTGTCTGCCAATACATTGGATTTTTCTGGAATGTGGGTCGCTACCAGGAAGCGGTTGGTAGCCACTGCCCATTCCCACACCCTCGTGGCCTCTCTGCAAAGGGGGTAAGATCTGGTCCCTCCTTGTTTGTTTAGATACCAGACCACCGACATGTTGTCTGTGTGGATAGCGATAATGCCTTGAGGGAGAAACTTGTGGAGGGCTTGTAGGGACAGAAGTACAGCCCTCATTTCCAACACATTGATATGGAGAAATGTTTCGTTTGGAAGCCAAGAACCCTGAACTGACCTGCCCAGACAATGCCCCCCCCCACCCCGTCTGGGAGGCATCCGTTGTCAAGGTGGCCACCGGAGGGGGTATAACAAAAGGTCTTCCCTGATTCAGATTGGATGTTAGAAGCCACCAGTGGAGGTCCCGTTTGCACGTTTCTGTAATCAGTATGTGATGATTGAGGGGGAGATCCTGAAAAGACCATTGTGTCGATAACAGCCACTGAAGAATCCTCATGTGCAATCTTGCCAGAGGAACTAGGAGAACCGTGGCAGACATTGAACCTAAAAGTTGCAGGACCATCCTGGCTGGGGCTTTGGATCTTAGAAGCAAGGCTCGGACTTGACCTTGTAATGTTTGAATCCTTTCGGTAGGAAGAAAGATTCGCATTAAATTTGAGTCTATCTCTGCTCCTATGAATCTTATGCACTGAGAAGGCAGCAAGACAGACTTTGACCAGTTGAATGTAATTCCCAGGGAAGCACCCAGGGAGATGGTGGCTTGTAGGTTCTCTAGTAGTAGATGCCTGGTGGTGGCAGTCAGGAGCCAGTCGTCCAGATAGGGAAACACTTGGAATCCGAGACTCCTCAGGTGAGCAGTCACTACTGCCAGACACTTGGTGAACACCCTGGGGGCTGTGGTGAGACCAAAGAGCAGTGCACAAAATTGGAAATGACTGTCTCCCAGGCTGAAGCGCAGATACCTCCTGGACGCCTGATGTATCGGTATGTGATAATAGGCATCCTTGAGATCTATGGAGCACATCCAAACATCTTTCTCCAACAATGGGAGAATGGATTGTAAAGTGACCATTCGGAATTTGGACTTCATGACGGACTGGTTTAGTTTGCTGAGATCCAAAATGGGTCTCAGGTCCCCTGTCTTTTTTGGCACTAAAAAGAACCTTGAGTAGTTTCCGGATCCGATCTGGTCTGTGGAGACCGGTTGGATGACTCCTTTTTCTAGCAGCTTTGAAGCTTCTACGGCTGCAATTTCCCTCTGACTGGGTGGTGGGTCCGGGATTTTTTTGGATGGTGGGGGTGAGTGTGTGAAGGGAATGGTGTAGCCTCCGGCAATTATCCGAAGCACCCATCTGTCCTGAGTAATAGACCCCCAGGCTTTTAGGTGCTTGGCAAAATGGCACCCGACTGGCTCCGGAGCAGCACAGCCGGGCAATCCCTCATGAAGGACTCGCGGTCTCCAGTGTTGCGGGGGCCTCTGCCGCCTCTGGGACGGCGTCTCCCAGAAAAATTTCCCCGTCCTCTGCCTCTGGAAGGGGAATCTTCCTGCTGTTGAGGAAAGAATTTCTGTGATTTGCGGAACCACATCTTCCCTCCTCTTTTAGCCTTGGGATAAGGCCGAAAGGGAGTGGAATAACATGCTCCTACGGCAGATAAAGTCTTTCCCTCTTGCTCACAGCGGGTAAGAGTGTCTTTTACCTTGGGTCCAAACAAAGAGGACCCATCAAAGGGAGCGTCGGCAAAGGAAGACTTGAAGGCCTCCGCAAAATGACACAAACGGAGCCAGGCTTGTCTCCGTAGAGCCACGCCTGTGCCTGCCGCTCTGCCGCCTTCGGCCGCATATGAAATGAGCCTCATGGACGAGTTAGAAATCAAGGTGAGGATAGCCAACTGAGAGCTAACCGACTGGGCTAGCTGCTCAGGTAGGTTACCTGAGAGGGAGTCTGAGAGCTCCTTGACCAGATCCCTCTGTAGTCTGGGTGAAATGTGCCAAATAATTCAGGGACCTCAGAGTAAAGGCCGCTGAAGTCAGGGTGCGCTTCCGCACGGTCCATGCTCCTAGACTCCTTATTAGGAGGATGGACGGACGTTGAAGCCTCTGCCACGTCCTGCTGGGTAGCAGATGCCACCACCATGGCATCTACAGCCACGCCTTTCGTTAAGAACTCCTTCTCGGGTGGGGCAGACAAAACTTTGTTAGGGCGAGAAGGCACTGGTTCCACAGTATCTGGATGTTCCCACGCCCTCCGACAAACCAAATCCAGGAGCTCGTCGAAGGGCGGAGACACCCAGGAGGTGGAGGGCTGAGCCCCGAAGGCCTTGAGAAACACCGACTCATCAGCGGAGGGGGGTTGGAATTCCAGCCGCCTCGTTGCTTAAGGATCTCTAGAATGTCCGCAAATGAGACATCATCCGAGGACGACTTTGGGGACCCCTCCGCATCATCAAGATCAGTGTCCGATGTAATAGACTCGTCGGGGGAGTCCACGTGCTTTCTCTTGCACGATCTCTTCCTTGGGGGCTCCTCCGAAGACAACTCCGAAGAACCCTCAGGAGGAGGGGAACCCCCAGTGGGGGTAACCTCAGGCCCCGGGGCTCCGCTGCTTAGAGACAGGGGAACTGCCAAAGACCCAGTCTCCATGCCCAGGGAAGGTGCCGGTAAAGCCGCAGAGATGGCCGAAGAAGACTTGGCCAAGGCACTCCTCATAGCTCTGAAAGCTGGACCCCCAGAATCCTGGGAGGGTCCGGTCCCCGGAGCCATGATAGCAGACGGAAGTCCCGCGGCCGAAGCACCGAGAGGGAGGCTCGGAACCGACAGCATTGGTCCCGAAACGTCACCCCCGGGTCCGGCTGAAGAAGTCCGCGTGCTAAACTCGGACCCGAAGGCCGGTGTTGGAGTAAGGGTCGGAGCCGACCCTAGTATCTCTACTGGCTCCATCTGCACCTGCTCCAACGGAGCCGAAGCTGTCAGAGGAGGAATGGCAATGGAGTGGGCTATCGGCTCCGAAGCCAATTGGGTCGGAGCCGAAACAAATTTCTGGAAGACTGGTGACTGGAACAGTCTTTGGAGCACCCTGTCTATGTCCGAATCCGACATCCTTGATGACCTGGAAGAGACCGAATGGGTCCGAGTAGGCCTCTCCAACGGCTCCAAGGGACTAGGGGACCGGCTCCGAATCGACTCTACAATTATCGGCGCCAAAGGAATGTCCAAACCAATTTCCATCGGTGCCGAAGAGGGCTTCGGCGCCAAGGAGGAAGTGTCTGAGCGGACAACCTTCATCGGCTCCGAGATCAGTGGAGCCGATGAAGATGACCCACCTCTCGATGCCCCAGACGACGGCTCCAAACCCAGAGGAGTCGAGGCTGGAGGCATCGAGGCAGACCGTTCCGCCCTCGGCTCCGAAGTCCGTGGAGCCGAAGGAGAAGCCTGCCTATGTTTTTTGGCGGTCGGTTCCGACGGACTGGTCGGAGCCGACGCCCTTTTCTTTTTAGCAGGAGCAGGAGAGGAAGCTAATGTCTCTTCAAATGAAGGTTTAATAAGGCCTTTTAATATAAGTTTATTTTTCCTCTCTTGGAGGACCCTCGAGGAAAACGTGTGACACACACTACAGGACTCCTGCAAATGTTTGGCGCCCAAACAGTACACACAGAGAGAGTGGTCGTCTGTGATCGACATCTTAAAACTGCACTTAGTGCACTTTTTAAATCCTGAAGGCCTAGGAGGCTGTGACATTATGGCAATGAAATACAGTGACTAGCCAAAGAAACACAAAAAACACACTGACTATCACAGAAAAATTTTCTTTCCTCTCTCTTCTTCTTCTTTTCTTTTCTTTTTTAACAAGGACTAAACACACTACAAAAAAAAGAAGTAACGGATCCAAGACCCCTAAAAATAATAGGGAATTAGCCAAACAACGAACTGACAGGGGAAGGCCCTTCAACTCCGATGGGACCTCTAGTCTGACAAAACACAGTCACTACACAATATTTTACCAAGGAAAAATACTCATTCATACACAAAACCCACTAGATAGCTGTTAAAACAGCTTTTTGTTGAATTTTAAAGAAATTCCTGACAGGAAAGTAAGTGAAAAACACTACTTAGCTCAGCCAAGCTCGAGACCACGTCTTCGCTTGTTAGCGGCAAACGAGATCTGGGGGACTGGTAGTGGTGCATCCTGGGATATAGTAAGCTCAGACAATAAGAGACTTCGCTCTTTGGCATAAGCGTGCCGAGTCGGAGCCGAGGGATCGGCTCCGAACCCATCAGTCAGAATGTAGGCGAGATAGGATCACATAACATCCCTTGTTTCCTATTTTTGCACAAGAGGTTGGTTGTCACTTCAACAGCGACAATCTTCTAGAGTCAGAGTTTACATTGCTGGGTGGCTAGCCCTGCCATGGTAGTTCTTCCACACTATACACTCACACCTATGACCAGTTTAGAGTGGCCAGTCTACCTACTGCATATATTGGAATGTGGGAGGAAACAGGAGCACCTGGAGAAAACCCCATGCGAAGACAGGGAGGACATGCAGACTCTGCAAATTCGGTACCCTTGCTGGGATACTCATAACTTTATAGAAAGAGAGAAGTTATTAAATCTATCATTTCATCAAGTTAAATGAATGATGTTACATACATATTGCATATAAAAAAATTAAAATGGCTGGCCTTTCTAATCATTTCCTAGATATTTTCACTTTAAGAGAAAATACTTATTTAATTCTTTGCTTAGACAGTGCTCATTAGTATAGCTGCAAATATCTAAAAGTGAATTATTTAATGATGCCACACACCTAGTTATTTATTTATTTTTTTTACCAAAACAGTGTGAATAAGCCTGAGAAATGGTTTGGTCACAACAAAGCTGGAACTGTGCGGTGATTTTATGTTGCACACAGTGTCAGCAGCATGATTGACAGTGAAATTCATAAGTAGTATTTCTCACCCAATGTATGCAGGATTAAGTAAGTTTAATGCAGTAAAATAGGACCATGGTGCATTTCAACCTGTCTGACTGTGGTGGTATCACCAGCAAAGCACAAGGCACACCGGGCTGTGTGGTTTTCATTGTCCTAGGACAGTGCTATAATACTGATGGCACGACACACATGGACCTCAGATGGAACACATACTGCTTAAAAACATCACTGCACAGACTGTTTCAACTAAATGTGATGGTGCTATGTTAACAACTAATACAAAAATCATACTCCTTTATTTGTCCTCAGGCAGGACACATAGATTGTGTCATACTGTGCTCATAACATGTTAATTCACATAACCAAAAAGATAACAATGGTTACATGCAATGCCAAAGTACAGCATAGTAAAGTATGCATGAAAACACATTCCTCCCATTTAGGTTGTATGATGCAAAGATATGGGATTATGAAATGTAATGTAACATACACATACATATACACATATATATGTATACATATACACATACATATGTATACATATACACATACATATGTATACATATACACATACGTATATATATATATATATATATATATATATATATATATATATATATATATATACACACACACACACACACACACACACACACACATAATATATATAATATACACATACATATGTATACATATACACATATATAAGCATGAACAGCCACTACAGATCAATGAAAATACAGTAAAACTCCAGACACCGGATCCAACCCAGTTTGGTTTTGTCAAGGCAGTCATGCCTACTCAACCTGGTGGACTTCTTTGAGAGAGTCACCAAAGCAATGGATGAGGGAAAAATGGTTCACACTGCCTACTTGGACCTGGCCAAGGCATTTGACACAATACCCCATTTGGGCATTGTTGACAAACTCAAGAGGTTAGGCACAAACCCGTACATTACTGGGTGGATAGCCAACTGGCTCACAGACAGGACCCAAAAAGTTAGAATTGGGGAGTCCTACTCTACAAAGAGGTTAGTCACAGGTGGAGTCCCTCAGGTATCAGTCTTTGCACCTTTTATTTTTTGGGATTTACTTCTCTAAAGTCAAGGCCAATGTCTGTGGTCTCTGGCTGACTAAATTTGCAGATGATTGCAAATTAGGAAGTGTTATTGAATCTCACACTGACACAAATGTTCTCCAGGAAGGGCTGACACAGACAAACAGTTGGTGTCAGAGCCATGGACTAAAACTAAATGTTGGGAAATGCATAATAGTATCATTTGGGAAGTCATCCACCCCTGGTAGCTATCATATTGACTACAAACCCCTTAGAGTTGACCCATGAGTCAGGTACTTAGGGATACACATAGACAACAATCTAGCCTTTCACCATCATGTGCCTACAGTAATGGGGAAATGATTCTGTGTTCTACAACTTATAAACAAAGGTATGTCATCTAGGTACAATGCAGACAGTATTCCACTGTATTTGGCATTCATTAGATCTATCATTTAGTACAATGACCCCTATGGTATGTACTTATCCAGGCATATTCAACAACTGGAATGTCCACAGAGATTCCTCATTAAAAGAATACACAGCATAAGTGACATGTCCTCTGCAGACCACATCAAAGCCCTATTCCTGTATTTTGACTACTACAAGCTGTAGAGGGGAGATGTATGCCTGGCATACAAGGCATCATCAGACCCCACTCTGATGGATCTCCTGCATATCCACAAAACAAGCAGCACCAGAATTACCCAGTCAAAAGACTTAAACCTTGCCTATGTTGTAAATATAACCTACTGGAAGGACAGGTATGTATCCCAGAGACCACCCTGTCTATGGAATAGTCTCCTCATCCATGTGAAGCAGAATTCCTTCCTAACCCAATTCAAGTGTAACTTGGACAATTGGATGGGGAACATGAAATCCATCCGCGGTTTAGCATCTATGTTTCTAATGGACACAGAAGAGATTTGGACCTGGCCAAGGCATTTGACACAATGCCCCATTTGGGCATTGTTGACAAACTCAAGAGGTTAGGCACAAACCCGTACATTACTGGGTGGATAGCCAACTGGCTCACAGACAGGACCCAAAAAGTTAGAATTGGGGAGTCCACCTCTACAAAGAGGTTAGTCACAGGTGGAGTCCCTCAGGTATCAGTCTTTGCACATTTCATTTTTTGGGATTTACTTCTCTAAAGTCAAGGCCAATGTCTGTGGTCTCTGGCTGACTAAATTTGCAGATGATTGCAAATTAGGAAGTGTTATTGAATCTCACACTGACACAAATGTTCTCCAGGAAGGGCTGACACAGACAAACAGTTGGTGTCAGAGCCATGGACTAAAACTAAATGTTGGGAAATGCATAATAGTATCATTTGGGAAGTCATCCACCCCTGGTAGCTATCATATTGACTACAAACCCCTTAGAGTTGACCCATGAGTCAGGTACTTAGGGATACACATAGACAACAATCTAGCCTTTCACCATCATGTGCCTACAGTAATGGGGAAATGATTCTGTGTTCTACAACTTATAAACAAAGGTATGTCATCTAGGTACAATGCAGACAGTATTCCACTGTATTTGGCATTCATTAGATCTATCATTTAGTACAATGACCCCTATGGTATGTACTTAACCAGGCATATTCAACAACTGGAATGTCCACAGAGATTCCTCATTAAAAGAATACACAGCATAAGTGACATGTCCTCTGCAGACCACATCAAAGCCCTATCCCTGTATTTTGACTACTACAAGCTGTAGAGGGGAGATGTATGCCTGGCATACAAGGCATCATCAGACCCCACTCTGATGGATCTCCTGCATATCCACAAAACAAACAGCACCAGAATTACCCAGTCAAAAGACTTAAACCTTGCCTATGTTGTAAATATAACCTACTGGAAGGACAGGTATGTATCCCAGAGACCACCCTGTCTATGGAATAGTCTCCTCATCCATGTGAAGCAGAATTCCTTCCTAATCCAATTCAAGTGTAACTTGGACAATTGGATGGGGAACATGAAATCCATCCCCGGTTTAGCATCTATGTTTCTAATGGACACAGAAGAGATTTGGGATGCATGGCTAGGCCTAAAAAAAAAACTAAAATGTAATTTGTGGCTGTTAGCCTAGTAGACACCTATGTATATCTGTGTGCACATTGCTGAGGTAAGGAGTGTGACCTACAATATGATACGTTGCTTTTAACAGGAACAAAGTATTACTCAGGAGTATAGGACACTATTCAGAGAAAGGACCATATCTGCATGCCAGGTTATGTAATATTGATTATCAGTGACATTTTCACATCATTATTTGCATGTATGCCTTGAATATGTTGGCACTAGACTATGTTTTTAGGCACTACTGGTTTCTACATTAAAAAAGCAGACAGAATCCAGAGGTACACCGAAAGTATTGCTGTGCTATAACGTCGATGCAAACTTGTTTCCTCTTTGCTCAAAAAAGTCTTACAATGACATGAAAGTTAGGTAAGCCCTGGTCTGTTTCCTTGTATGTGAATATTTAGTATATATCTATATATATATATATATATATATATATATATATATATATATATATATATATATATATATATACACACACACACACACACACACACACACACACACACACACATATACATATACAAATAAAACCTTGTACTGTCTACCAATCTGTATACATTGTTGACAGCTGTCACTCTGTCACAAGGGTGGCCATACGCTAGCTACTCCCTGCTCATATTCAGGGATTCTTCATGGATAGCCTGCTCTTCAATATAATATTACATTGTGCACTTTCAGGCATCATATGTACTTTAGCACTGAATGAGCATGCTCATCTATTCAGCGTTCCTCCTCATTATCATATATCCTGACCACATGCCATTGGTACAAAGTAAAATACTGCCTGGTGTGTAATATTCAACAACTCTCTCTGACTCATGTATAAATGCTTTCCCTAGTTATTCCATTTCATTATTCCTACATTGTACAAAGCTTTCTTTAAATCTCACCACTAACTAGCATTGGGCATTGTCAAATAAACAGTAAGAAAGCAATGATGCCTGACAGGGTAGGCGTTATTAAGGAATTAATGGGCCATCCAAGGGTGTTGTAAGGCTCAAGACTGCAGTTGGAGGGCCTCCCTACAAGGCCCGTTATTCTCCTATAACACCCAACACGAATAGCATTATTGCTCTTACAAATGTGTTGATAATTATTTTATTATTGATGTGCGTGTGTGTGTGTGTGTGTGTGTGTGTGTGTGTATGTGTAGATATACATCTATATAAATAAAAATATAAATGTTTGTTTGTTCAAAATCTTAAATCTCCGAAAGTTCTTCACCGATTGCTTTGAAATTTTCACACAATGTTGCATTCGAATGCACTCGTGTTTTTATATACCTACTATTATATAGATGTCACATGTTGCATTCGAATACACGTGTGTTTTTATATACCTACTATTATATAGATGTAAATGCTTGCCTGAAATACTCTACTTTGTGGTGACACATAAAGACGTTAAAATTAACTACAAATATGCATGTCCAGCTGCAAAACGATCGATCAGCTGAGATATTCTCACATCAGTTGCTGGAAATTGGGAATGGAAAGGTGCCGGTTGATCTGACCTCAGGACGAATTTCATTGCCTCATAAAGAAGAATTGGTTGAAAAAGTATTTCCCAATATTCAAACCAATTATAAGAATCACGATTGGCTGAATGAACGAGCTATTCTTGCGGCCAAGAACAAAGACGTCTACAAACTTAAAAATATTATTCAGTCTAACATTCAAAGTGAGGCAGTCACATACAAGTCCATCGACACTGTTGTGGAAGCAGATGAAGCGGTTAATTATCCAACAGAATTTTTGAATTCACTCAATCTGCCAGGGATGCCACCGCACGTACTGCAATTGAAAATCGGTGTGCCAATTATCATGTTGCGAAATATCAAACAGCCAAAGCTTTGCAACGGCATGTGGCTTGCAGTAAAAAAATTAATGAGCAACGTCGTAGAAGCAACAATCTTGACAGGAACTTTCAAAGGTGAAGATGTCCTCATTCCTCGCATTCCTATGATTTCAATGGATATGCCATTTCAATTTAAGAGATTGCAATTCCCAATTCGATTGGCATTTGCAATCACCAACAACAAAGCTCAGGGCCAATCTTTAGAATTGTGCGGTTTAGATCTACACACGGATTGCTTCTCACATGGACAGTTATAAGTTGCGTGTTCTAGAGTCAACAAACCAGACAATCTCTCTATCTGCACAGACAACGGAACAACAAAAAATATTATATACCTACAAGCATTGTGAAATTAAACATATTAGAAACGTGCGCTTTCTATTTTCTTTCTTTTCCATTTAACCAGACTGAGCCACAGCAACGCGTGGCCGGGTACAGCTAGTATATATATGTATATATATATATATATATATATATATATATATATATATATATATATATATATATATTATGCAAAATTGTTGCTCCATCTAATGTTGTAAGATATGTAATTATTGTAATTATTGTTGCGTGCCATACTTTACATCCCAAATATGCATCTGTACATTATAATGTGTGTGTGTGTGTGTGTGTGTGTGTGTGTGTGTGTGTGTGTGTGTATATATATATATATATATATATATATATATGTATATAAAAACACACACACATGCGCACGCTGCACACACACAAACACACACACACACACACACACACACACACACACACACACAGTTTTTTATATACATATATATATATATATATATATATATATATATATATATATATATACACACACACACACACACACACACACACACACACACACACACACACGCACACACACACACTAACTGAGGCAAAGGCAGAGAGACAGTCTTTCACACATATGCAGAAACTCAGATGCACTCCCCCCACACACACAAATGTGCCCAACAATTACACTTTTTTGACTATCTATACTTCAGATGTCTCACTGTGAACAAATGAATAGAAATACATAATGTGCAAAGAAATACAACTCCCCCCACATTACATACCTCTCAAGTGTCCCTGATTTTACATCATAATTTTGCTTTTTCCCTTAATAATGTTTGATTTTTTTTAGTAAAGCTCTGAGGATTACAGTCAGTCAGTAAACCATGGCATTACACTGTCCTCCTTCAAACTCTTCAGAAAAAAAGCATTTTAATACAAAATCTCTTGTTCTGTTGGTAACTGTCCTCTGTTATTTCTGGCTTTGTCCAGAACACACTCTAACCCACACAAAGCCACCCTCTTCCCCACAGACACAACATAGCTGCATTTATTTTGCTTTTCTTTTCCAGTCTTGCTAAATGTGGATTTATAAGCTATGTTTAGAAAAAGGAATGAAATGGCCATGGTACCTGTTATTCATTGTTTTTCCTACTTACTGTATTTTATGCTTATTAAACTGCCAAATGTTGCAAATGTAAACACAATTGTCAGCCATCTTTGTGTTTGTTTGTTTGTTTGTTTGTTTGCTTTTGACCCTTCAGTCCATGCTTCACAATGGTTTTATAT
Source organism: Protopterus annectens (assembly GCF_019279795.1). Taxonomy (NCBI): domain Eukaryota; kingdom Metazoa; phylum Chordata; order Ceratodontiformes; family Protopteridae; genus Protopterus; species Protopterus annectens. The sequence continues at coordinate 1,542,289,617 of NC_056746.1, read as the reverse complement.
GCTGCCATGAAGCCACCAACTGGATACCAAGCCTCTCCTCATACATTAATATATTGTTGGAGAACATGTGTTCATTAGGGCATCCCGTTTAAGTTTCAGTCATTTTCTAAGAAAAAAATATGTCTTGAAAAGTGGTAATTGGATTCAATAAATGTTTTAATGTCCATGAAAGTACAGCTTCATAAATTCATGGATTGTAAACAGTTAGCCTTCCCATTTTCTAATGTAGAGCAGTTATGCATCTCCGTATTACACTTTTAGATTTATTTCCTAGATTGGGAAATAATTCTATAACTCCAAAAATAAATACTTCTAAAAGAAAAAGGATATGAATTTAATTATGTTATTAGCCTATTTCATTTTTTTATCCTTACTAAGCATTCATTAATTCCTAATTCTTGCACAGACATATAAACTAATTTAAATGAGTGCGGTGTTTGTACTGATGAGAAATTATAGAATTCACTTTGCAAAGGACATAGCTCGAGATTGCAAATAATTTTGTAGTAAATGTTTCAGTTTCCTAACACTTTTAAATAATTATTGTAAATGTGATCACTTTTACAATTCATACAGACCAAATGTAATTTCAAATTTTATTCAATTTATTGATTTATATAAGCTTACAATTTTTATGTATTAATGTGTTGAAAGGTGATACTGTCTTATCATTTAAATTCATATATTTTCCTTTCTGAATTTTTTCATCTCTGGGCCGATAGTAAAGTTGTAAGAATTTTCTTCTTCCCTTACCCAGTTATTGCAAACCAAAGTATGCAACTGAAACGAGGATTAATTTTTCAGAAATTCTGGCCTCCTATTTGTGAGATTAATAATATGCCACCAGATGGTATACTTTTTCACTAAATTTCTTGTCCAAAGAAAGCCAAGAAATAATTTATATGCATTACAAAATAACAAGAACTCCTTGCAAAGTAACAAATCTAAATAATTACTAGATTTTAAAGAGCTTCTGGTCTGAATGTGGCCAGATTTTTAACAGACAAAATAAATATTTGTTTTATATATGAAAGTCTTGCCAGTAGCAAATGTAAAACCAATATTCTGGCCTTAGTGTAAATATGTCAAACAATGTACGTAGCTTTTGACATTTTTATTAGTACAAAGAATAGGCCAGACATTTCCATTTCAGCCTAAATGGAATAACACGATACTGTGTAAAGTCATCATGTCCACACGTCCCTTCCAGTCCCTATGAGAACCCCCTGCCCAGCTTCTGTAATCTGTGATCATACCCCTTTCCATTAATCCTGCAAACTCTTCCATTCATTTTCCAGTTGACTCTTACAGGAATCTAATGTCCCTCTCCACATACTGGCTGATTGTATGCACAACACTAATTCTGGGCTGGGCCAGCTTTAGGTGAACAGAGCTGTAGGTATTTTCTGGAACTCATTATTTCTCCAGACATGCATTCATAAGTAAGTAAACAAGTGTAAAGGGTAAAAAGGTCACACAAGTAATAAATTCATTAAAAAGTGCAAGAAAGACCCAGCCAAGCTAGAATCTCATCTTTATAATACTTTCAGCCTCCTAAAGTGGAGATCCATGGGATATACGCAAATGACCACTTAAGGGCTTAACAGTGTTTCAGCTACATGTCTTCTGAATGCCCATTTAGTTTTTATAGCTTTATGGACACACTCACACACACACACACACACACACTCACACACACACACACACACACACACATATATATATATATATATATATATATATATATATATATATATATATATATATATATATACTCACACATGTATATAAACAAATGCATGTACAGATACAGAACACAGAATGATAAAAAGAGATTGATAGATATATGAGTCTGTGTTGAACTGTGGACATGCATAAGCATTAAAATACAGGTAACTGATATTGACAATAAATATACTTACTGAAAAGTCAAACACTTCGAAACAACAATGAATCACAAAATGAAAACAAAAGTTTCCTTTTGTAATTAACCAAGGCTCTACCACTAACTTCAAACGCACTTTGTCTGTACAGCGGTAGTATTATGGAAAGGTGTAGGTTTGGGTTTAGGTGTAGGGACAGGGTTAAGGTTAGAACACAGTACAGTGGAATTTGTGATAACTCTAATCATAAACTTGCCCTGCCCAGAACCTCCAAACTTACAACTTACCATAGGAGAAAGAATTTCTGTAACACCACCACTATCAAGATATTCAAACACCCATCACGTAAAGCAGCAATAAATATATAAGTAGCAGCCTATCCATTTGTGTTTGCAGCAAAAAAGGTACGCAAGGGCATTACCTGTTCAGATTTTCAGATACTCAAATTGAGATATTTGTTACCTATACGCAGTATTTTGCAGGAGAGTCTACACAATTAAGCAGTTTATTGTCATTAATATCAGTGTTGCAATGCAATCATTGTATGATACTTGCTCCCCTGTGATCATGAACAGTATAAATCAGGTATCAGAGCATGTGTGAATAAATGTTGACTGTGTTAATTCATTTTCTAGTATGGTGTTATATGTGTACTATTATTTTCTGTAGTATTTTGTGAAAAGATAAAAACTGTGTATTCCACTAAAACGTCTGTATTTATCACTATTTTAGGACCCAGCTGCCTAAACTAGGACTGTCTAATAAATATCATGATAGGTAGTAATTCCAAATGATGTATCTTTGATTTCTTAGAGATCAGCTTAAATTTACACTATGAACACAAGGAGTTAGATATTTTCGAAGTATTAGCCATGTAAACTAGTAATTATTATGATGAGAACTGCAACTGAATCGTTAACCTATCTGCTTTGTGGATATGTTGCAATAGTACAGTGCATGGTTCATTTAAGCAGAACAAGCTGCTTAGAGTTTGGTAGATATCATACAGATAGTAAATCGACACAATAAACTCAAGGTTCACTATAAGAGCAGCTAAAGAAGAAACAGATTATGAGATGTCTTAGATGTGTGACGCTCTGGCAGGTGATGTATATAAAGGTAAATTGCTAAAAGTCACTCAGGTTAACTTGCAGTAGCAACACAGGTAAAAATATTGAAAATGTGGCGCTAGTAATTTCTCCTCATTATTTGAGATTACACATTAATTATTAGTTTCAGAGTAGATGTGTATCATTTTATACAGGCATAGCAGCAGTAATTTAAGGCTAGAAGGCAGGGTCATCATATGCCCCCCCCCATACCCCACTGTAATACATGAAATACTTACAATGTATAAACACATTTATTTGTTTAGGTTTATTAGGCAGAGTCAGGACTTCCCTTGCAATCATTTGATTCTGTGACCACTATCTCAAGACTATATATATATATATATATATATATATATATATATGAATCTACTTCACTTACCCTACATCCCACATAACTGACAGGCAAAACACAGAGCCAACACCGACACACCAAAACCGTACATACCCGACACACACAATACTAACACTTCTAAACCCTTACACACCTATGTAAAACATACACACAACAACACACACAAACATGCAACAAAAAAAACAGCACTCGACATAAAACTACCTAGTACCCCTCACCCACACCCTGCCCACCATCTACACTAAACTAAACCCTTACCACTAAAACGAAACATACACTACAAATAAAAAATCTAAAACACTTACCTTCACATTTCACATTCACTTAAATATACCAACTCTGAGATTTAGTGATGTTTAGTGTGTCGGTCTACTGAGATTTCAGCAATTTCAAGTAGACCCATATATATATATATATATATATATATATATATATATATATATATATATTCTTTGTTGACCTTGTTGAAATTACTAGGTGTGAGCTTCTCTTTTTAAGGGTCACATGGGAGCACTGTTTGTTTATGACTTGTACAGGAAAGACTGAACGTATTATACTCAGGACAACAGCATACAGTTTCTCCATGTCTCATATCCTTAATGTTCTACACAAAACTACTTAGCAAAAGAAAGAGAACAGCATTAAGAAGAGGCCCATCTGCATAGGTGTGTCCAGGCTGTGGTTGTTTACCTTTTTAATATTAAAGATTATGATCAGATCTTGAATCGTAACCTGGATGTTATTTGTTTGAGACATGGAGGTCAAGAAATTCACCTTAACAGTGAAGGTCGAGAGATGAACCTTGGCATACATGCTGGGAATACATAACTTCCCTGATTATGATTGGAAATGCCCAGTCTCATAAAGTAGTGTATAGACCTTTACCTGCTCCCATACACTACAAAAGTAAAAAAAAAAAGAAAAAAATACAGAGTGTAGCAGCAGTCAGCGTTTTATGTGTACAAAGTCATAACACACTAACCGCTGACACACACAGACTTGCTACCAAAGAAGAACATTGGGAAGCCAGTAAACAGTTTGGAGGTAAAAAGCAGTCAGAATAAAGTATTTAATAGCTTCTTTGCTCTTCTCCTTTGGCTGCTGAGCATTGTTAAGTACAAGATCAGCGAGTAACAGTGTTGGGGTGGGGGAGTACGCATTATTAAAAATCATTCCCATCTCACAACAAAAAAAAAAATATTATTAGCCAATAAGAGAATATACACATCAATATAGCTCATTCAATGTAGTATAATGCAGTATTAAAAGTGGAAAAAAATAAAGAAAACACATAGAATATGAAAAACCTTAATTGTAGATGACTGTAATTATGCTGCATCACATACACAGTAACACAATGGATGTACAAAGTACAAACATGAAGTTCAAAATTCCTAGCAAATGTATTGGAGTGTCCAGGAATACTAAAGTCACACAGTATTAATTTTCCACTGACTTAATTACCTTGGAAAAGGCACCTGGAAAATCTCAAAAGTATTAAATGCCATACTAAATCAGAAGAACCGATACAGCTGTTTGACTTGCCCAAACAGCTCACACTATGACAGCATCACAAAGTTTACATGCACACAGATGGATGCCACAATATATATTTTAAACATCACCTGGAGACCACTGTATCCATTATGAATAGCAGATGCTTATGATACAAACCAGCAGCAACTCAAAAGTCTAATGCTGGGTGAGGTATGCAGTCATAAATTGCTTCAACAGACTTACGACCAATCACATTCATAAACAATACAGACACATAATACAATTTATGCAGACTATGTGGTTAAACCATCTGCTGCCTAATGAAGGCAATAGTTTCACTGATATAATGTCTGTTGTCAGTGATCTTAACAATATCATTGCAAACAAAACATAATATGTATTTCTTTAAAGGAAAAAATTACAGAGAGAGAACTGAGAAATATATTGACAACACATAACATCTTAAGTTATGTGTATCAACTCATAACATATCATTGTCAAAGTTTCTAAATTATCACTGAATCTGTTATGCAAAAGTAATAATTAATGTAAAATATGTCTACATTGCACAATAACATGCAACATGACTCAGCACAATCTGATGTGCTTCTGTGACCCAGATAGTATAATAGGACATAAATGCCTTTATAAAATGTGTAGAGCTTCATCTTTTTTTAGTTTTCAGTAGTTGATTATGTGGGAAGAGTTCTGACAAATGTTGAATGAAGTGTGTATGGTGATAAAGTTTTGATGATGGAGGTAGATGACAATAAAAAATATTGACACCATGTCAGGTCATTGTTTTTATTCCACCCTTTATTAGTGTATGTTGTGACGATAAATGGAAATATATTTGTTTATCCTAAACCTCAATCTATCAATATGTGATAAATCACATATCTGATGTAAGGTCATAAAATTTGTTTGCAATCACTTTGCCCACATCATCAAGAGGGTAACATAATTGTAGCTGCATCATCGTATGTTTGCTTTCATCACTCGCCTGATTTCCTGTTACTTCCAATTTATAATCAACTTTTTTCAGTAGTGGCTCTATTTTGCAGTCTGTCAGAAATTTGACACTTGACAGTGAGGCCCTGGAAATTATGAAAAATTAAGTGTGGTACTGCAGGTAAAGCAGAAAGCAGTGAAGTGTGACTACACACCTCACCCATGCAACTTTTATACAGTAACTCAAAGACTGCTAAGTAAAAAGAGAAGGGGGAATTCTTCAAGATACAGCAATTTCAGACTTAATATATCAGGCTTAGCTTAGATCACCCCCAATCACAATTAATTCATCAGATTTGGTAGCTTACAGGGTTTGTGTATTTTTAATCTTTGCAGTATGTGAAGATTAATTTTCTTTTGCTCTTTAAATGGGATTGAGTTACTGCAATTAATAACATGGCGAAGAGTGTAAAATGTTTGAGGATGTGGATATTGTGATAAATGTTTGATAATGCACAGAGAGTGGTGATCAAAATGTCTGTATGGTGGCTCAGATAACTGTTTTTATTATACCGCTTATCAATTTCTGTTTGTAGAATGTTTTTGTGTGTGTGTGTGTGTGTGTGTGTGTGTGTGTGTGTGTGTGTGTGTGTGTGTGTGTGTGTGGGTGCATTATGTGTTTGTGCATGCATGTGCATGTACATGTATATGTGTATATATTGTAGTTTCCAGAAAACAGCTGCTCTGTTCTGTTGAGCTTTCAACAAAATTATTGATTTTAATGATCCCTGAAACATATCTTTATCAAACTCATTGATAATTGAAGTGGTATACAGGGCTGTTATGGCAAAGAATTCATTTTTTTTTACTCCAGACTGCACCAAAAGAAAAACAGAATGGCATGAAAGTCTTAAATAATATGTGTCCTACAATAAGTGATTCATTGATACTTAAAAACACACAAATGAAAACTAATTCTTCAGTGTGTACTTTAAACTGAAATGGGTAATCCAGTACAATTCCTATTGGCAACCATTGCTTTATTTCATGAGATTTGGCCATGAAATATTTTTGGACAGTGTCTCTGAATATTGTAGTCTAGTTCAGACTGATTTAGCTTATAACTTTTTTGACCTCACATCTCAGACAAGAGTTCAGACTAACTACCTGCATCTCTGGCTGTTTTCAAAGACAGCTAATGAGTTACTTAGATCCACAGCATTAGGTTTGCCAGTATGTGCTAGAAATAAATTTGGCCCATAATACCCCTCCTGAGAATGTGTAATGGAGCAGTTCACCAATAGTGGTCTGTTGGCATCATTAAGCAATCAAATGTATGATGAGGCCATTTGAGAAGATGTACTAAAAGCAGAGCTTGTAAGACTGAAACAATTTTAGCACTAGAAACAGTCAACCATCTTGCTGGTTCAAATATGGAATCTGTTACCAAACGAATTGC